>NC_061097.1:2122731-2135231 GCF_015104395.2 Macrobrachium nipponense
AAGATGTGTCTGAGTCTATGAATAGGATGCGTCGTGGTTCCATTTTCATGATATACATATATATATATATATATATATATATATATATATATATATATATATATATATATATATATATATATATATATATATATATATTATATATATATATATATATATATATATATATATATATATATATATATATATAATATACATATATATTATATATATATATATATATATATATATATATATAATATATATATATATATATATATATATATATATATATATATATATATATATATAATATATATATAATATATAATATATATATGTAAGAGTTAAATAATAGTATGAGGTGAAGGTAGGGCGTTTCTTCTCTGAAGGCTTGCTCAATGTCGGAAAATCTCTGTCTGTCTCTCCCTCTCTGACTGGACGACTTGACCCGATTCCGATTAAACTCTCGTGCGCTCTCTTTCTCTCTTATCCTTCGTCTGTTCCTACTTCTCTAATCTCGCTCTGATGATCTATCACTGATGATCTCTCTGCTGATCTGATCTCTGATACTTCGTCAGTTATATATATACGGCGATCTGGGGGTGGGGCCTACCTGCGAACGTCACAGACTCCCGAGATGACAGGAACTTTTTAGAAGGATCTCGACAAAATGTTGCCTCATAATATGCAGCGTTTCTAATGACACGTTGACGCCTGTTGAGTTCCATATCCCACCTGGCGATTCTCGAACCATCATGAGAACAGGCGCCTCCAACACGTGCACGGATGCATCCTTGTTGCATACTTGCTATATGAAAATATATTTTCATTTCCTTTAACTTATCATTTATCGCTATGAAGCGATTACCATGAAACGTTCCCCCCAAAAGAAAAAAAAATTAAATCAACTGATTTTATTTCTTTCTAAAGAGAAACAAGAATTAAACAGTAGGGGAACAATTTTGCATAAAGCTTTAATCAAGTTAAACACACACACTTCTCCATTCACTCACCCACTCGCCAAAACAGAAAACAGTTATCAGGCTACTCATTCTGAAAAATCTCTAGAGAGGCTATTAGCTATATCATTATCCTTTCCTCTTAATTTTTCCTTTTCTGAACTCTGATGGAAAACTTCAAAATTCTTATGTAATTCTGAGTTTTTCTCAAAACTAACCCCTTTCTTTGGCACCTATACTATGAAAACGGGCAGTGGCCACGGCACGGGGCGTTCTTTTTAATTCTGAAGCAAGTTTACATGCATCCACTTTGCTCTATGCTTACCCATATCGATTAAATAATTTAGATTTCCCCTCTTTTCTGAAACTGAAAAAGGACCTTCGAACTTATAAGATAAGGAGGGACCTTCTTTCTGGACTAGCACTGAAACTTTATCTCCACACAGAAACTTCTTTCTTTTGCTCTGAGATCATGTTTCTGTTTAGTCTCCTCTTGACTTCCACTCTCATTCTCCTTCGCTGGTTGCCAAGCATCTCTTGAATTGTTTTCATTATACTCTAGATTAGTTATGTAGTCCTCACTACCTTCTTTAAGCATTAAGTTACATTTTAGCATTTCCAAAGGACCTTTAGCGGTGTGACTGAAAACCAGCTCGGAAGGACTAAATCCTGTAGTGTCGTTCGGTGCCAACCTTAAAGCTAACAGAACAAAAGGTAACTTTTCTTCCCAGGCATATTCAAAGTTGCTACACAGTTTTTGTAAACAACTCTTTAATGTTTGGTGAAACTGCTCCACAATGCCTTATGATTCAGGATGATAAGGTGTGGAAGTTACGAGTTTAATGCCTAACTCTTTGATTCCATCCTTGAAATATTTGGATACAAAATTACCACCATTATAACTCTGTATAGTACGAGGCAGACCATGCTTTGAAAAATAATCTAACAATCGTTTAACTACGGTCCTTGCGTTACAGCTTCTTATGGGTATCGCCTCTGGATAGCGAGTTAGTCTATCAATGATTGTCAACAGATATATACTCCCTCCCTTACTTCTAGGCAACTGTCTGACCGTATCGATAACTACATTCTCAAAAGGTTCGCCTACTGAGGGAATGTTACACAATGGAGCTCTTGGAATTACTTGATTCGGTTTCCCGGTAATTTGGCATACCTCTTTAGGTAACTCCTCATTTTAGGCCAAAAGTACGCCCTACTAATACACCTGAAAGTTTTATTTACTCCCAAATGTCCTTGCTCATCGTGTGCTAACTTCAAAACTAGTTCAAAAAGTTTCCTGGGAACCACTGATTTTTCAGTAATTTCCTCTTTACTACCTGACTTAAGACAAACATAATGACACAAAACTTCGTCTCTTAAACAAATCGTTTCCTTACACACATTATCGAGATCATTATCCAGCTCACATTCAAAAATTCAGGTTAGCGTCTCATCCTCTCTCTGAAACTTGACTAGCTCATCCTTATTCAAAAGGTTAGTGCCTAATTCATCAGCGTAACCATTACTTCATTCCACTATATCGACTACGTTACTCTTGACAGCTACACCTTCTGCTTGGCTATCACTGTCAACACTGATAGAGTCAGGTCTCTCAGCCACACTCACACCAAGATCAGCCTCGCCACCTCTATCACACTCATTCGAATCCACGAACTCACTCTCATTCGAATCCACTAACTCACACTCGTTTGAATCCATGAAGAAACTATGACTGTAGTTTATGTCTGTATCTAAACATGACCTAGTTACTACCATTTCAGGCGCTGGAATCTCACTCACAACAGGATTCACATTCTTGGATAAAGCTAAGTCATTACCAACAATAATGTCAATGCCATCAACGGGCAAACTGTCAACAACTGCTAGTTTCACTTCTCCTGACACTACCTGACTTTCTAAGTTTAACTTCAACAAATGACAAAAAACACAAGTGTTAGGAAATCCACCTAACATGACTTTTTCTTCCATATCAATTTCTGCCTTGTTTGGCATACTCTCTCTCCTAATTAGTGAGACAGCAGCTCCTGTCTCTCGAAGCAAGGCAACTTCTCTCGAATCCACTCTTCCAATAGAGGAAACTACACATTCTGACAGAAATTCACCAAAAAATTTCTTAGTTTCTCTCATCACATCATTCCTACTTGATGAAAGGTTAGCTAGAGACACTGGTTTCTTAACGTCCTTCCTTTCTACTGCACAATTTCTCGCTAAATTCCCTTTCCCATTGCATCAGAAACAAATTAATTCTGAGCCACTAGATGTCACTTTACTCTTACAAACCTTAGACGTATGACCAGGTTTTCCGCATGTATAACATTAATAGTCACATTTACTCGCATTCCTATTACTAGAACTGAAACCTTTACCGCTTTGTACTCTACCTGACGAAGGATCATTTCGCTTTTTACCGACACTTAGATTATGAGTCAGACTATATTCGTCTGCTCACCTAGTTGCTCCTGAAAAAGATACTTCTCACCTATCTTCTATATAAAGCTTAATCTTAGGGGATACTTTCTCTTTGAAGTTTTCTAACAACACTGAGTTCTTCAGACCATCAAAATCCTCAACTTCAGAAGTTAACCAATCAAAAAAGTGCCCTCCTAACTTCTTACCCTATTCTACGTACATAATATTCTCATCCTTTCGCAAACTTTTAAATTTCTTACAGTACGCCTCCAGTACTAACCTGTATGCGCTAAGAACAGTTTCTTTCACAATATCATAATCATCAAGTTCCTCTTTAAACATACAACTATACACAGAAAAACCCTACCACTCAAAGCTGACTGTAAATATAGGGTCCACATTTCTTTAGGAGAACCTACTCTTTCCATTAACTTCTCAAAACAAATGAAATATTTTGTTACATCTTCCTCATAAAACTTTGGTACTAATTTTAACACTGCACTCATACGTAAACCATCAGCTCCACTTACATTCTCGCCTGTCTGACTGCTACGAGTAGTTTGCCTTAACCGAGAGATTTCCAACTCATGCATACATTCTTTCTCTCTTTCTTCCTGCTCATGCATACGTTCCTTCTCTCTTTCTTCCTGCTGCATTACCAACATTTCTCTATCTTGCTGCATTTTCATTGCTTCCCTCTCCTTCTCTTGCTGTATTTTTATTACTTCTCGCTCAGCCGCTCTTTCATCTCTCTCATACTTTTCTCTTTCTTTCCTTTCAACATACTCACGGAGATCATTCCCCTCTAGACCTAGAAGCTTACCAGACTCAGTAAACTCTTTCACCATCTCACTCATTCTGGTTCTTTTTTTATTCTCCCTGTTTCAAACTGTTACAGTGCCAAATACCCTGACCAAAGGTCGCCAATACTTATTCACAAAGATAAATGCAGAATGGTATCTCCTATTACATAAAAAAGGCAAAATCTTACAATGCATGAACTGGGGAAACGGTGGGGTAATGAAAGTACTTGCCGTCCAGTTTTGCGACTCGAAGCGATGGCTTCACAAAAGGAGAACTGCAATTACAGACGTCTTCTTGACTCCGTATTGCAGGAAATAATGTCTATTCTTTATACTCAAAGGGCAGGAACTCCTCAGAACCTCTTGTACAACGTTTCTTCCCTGGAGTCTTGCTCTACGTCAAAATGCCTTGGTCATCCACTCTCGGACGACTTGACCAGAATCCGATCAAACTCCCGAGCACCTCCTCCTCTCTGATCCTTTGTCTGTTTCTTCTTCTCTTATCTCTCTCTGGCGATCTCTCACAGATGATCTCTGCTCTGATCTCTCACTGATCTCTCTGCTGGTCTCTCACTGATAATCTGATCTGTGACTCTTACTGATGATCTCTGCCTTCTCCTACTTCGTCAGTCGTATTTATATGGCAATCTGGGGGCGGGGCCACCAGCGAGCATCACAGGCTCCCGAGATTATGGGAACAATTTAGAAGAATCTCGAAGATGTATTGCATCAGAAATCGCGGCGTTTCTCATGCCACTTTGACGCCTGTTGCGTTCCCCAACACGCCCTACGATTCCAGAACAATCATGAGAACAGGCGCCTCCAATACATGGGCGAATGCCTCCGTGCTGCAGAACTCCTCGAAGATGCGTTTTCCTTTCCTTTAACTCGTAATTCTTTGCTATGAAGTGATGACCATTAAAGGAACGCAAGCCAGAAAAAGATTTGAGGGAGTGAATGCAAGTTGAATGAAGATGGGAACTTGGTCACAGAAGAAATGGAGAGAAGGAATCTGTTTGCAAGGTATTTTGAAAGACTCCTAAATGTTGGGACTACTGGTATGGACGAGTGCATTGCTGACTTAAACGAAGTGCTGGAGGTACAAGAACGGGATATTAGTGCACATAAGGTGAAAGATACCTTAAAATCTGTAAAAAATTTGAAAACTGCTGGTGTGTGTGGAATAACCGCAGTGATGCTGAAAGCTGGAGGACAATGGATGATAAAGGTCTTAAGAGTAATTTTTAGCATAGTTTGGAGAACAGAGGTGGTACCAAGTGATTCGAAAAGGGCTATTATGATACCAATATATAAAAATAAGGGAGCAAAAGGGAATGTGGTAGCTATTAGGGCATAAGGTTACTGTCAGTCCCAGGGAATATATTCATAAGAGTGATACTTAACAGAATAAGACCTATAGTATAGCAGAAAAACTTAGAGAACAGTGATAAGGATACTAAAGAACTGGTACCAAGGTGTGTGCAGCTGTTTACAGATGGACAGACAGCTAAGTGACTGGTTTCCAGTTGGGAGCGGGCTAAGACAGGGATGTGTTATGTCACCCACCTTGTTTAATGTATATATTGACCACATAATGAGAAGAGTGATGGAGAATGAAAACAGAAGGGCTAGTATTGGTGGAGAAGTTTTCACGGGTGTGGACTTTGCTGATGATGTTACTTTGGTTTCTGATACGTGGCTGGTGCTGGTAGGTATGGTAATGAGGATGGAAACAGAGACACAGAATTTTGGCTTGAACATCAGCATGAAGAGCAAGATCATGGTTGTGAGTAGGTATGACAGATGGGTGCACATGGAAGATATGTCAATCAGAGGACAGGAAGTCAATCAAGTTGAAAAGTTTG
Source organism: Macrobrachium nipponense (assembly GCF_015104395.2). Taxonomy (NCBI): domain Eukaryota; kingdom Metazoa; phylum Arthropoda; class Malacostraca; order Decapoda; family Palaemonidae; genus Macrobrachium; species Macrobrachium nipponense. Next base: position 2,128,771 of record NC_061097.1, read on the forward strand.
TATACTTACGAAGTGTGGTAACAGCAGATGGGAGGCAAATTGAGGATATACAAAGAAGAAAACTAGCAGAAGCTTTTGAAGTTCTGAGAAGAAATGTGTGGTCAAGGCAGAAAATCAGCTTGAAAACTAAGATGAGAATATTTAATGCAGTAGTACTTCCAGTCCTGATGTATGGTTCGTCCACCTGGGCACTGGCCAGAACAGAGGAGAGAAGGTTGGATGCTTTTGAGATGAAGCTGCTGAGGAGGATACTTGGCATTAAATGGGACGATTTTGTTAGGAATAAAGACATCAGGATGAGATTGAGGCAAATGCCACTCAGTACCAGGCTGAAAAAGGGAAGGCTGACATAGTTTGGACATGTTGAGAGGATGGATGGGAATAGAGACCTCAGGAGACCACTGAGAGCAGTACAAATAGGAAGAAGACTGCTGGGAAGGCGCTAAGAACGAGGTGGATAGATATAATTGTCAGAGATCTTGAAGAAGAAATCCAGAACGTAGAGGAAGCGAGGGAAGTGGTTCAGGATAGGGACAGATGGAGAGGAACTGTATTAGCCAGTGGCGGAAAGATGAAGTAAAGTAATATATATATATATATATATATATATATATATATATATATATATATATATATATATATATATATATATATATTATATATATATATATATATATATGGAACTACAAATGTCCTTTAATATCTAATTCGCTCTACCTAGGAATTAATATATTTTTATATATGTTTAACCGAGGGGGAATTTATTAAGCGATAATAGAATTGGCGATCGACAGACGCGAACCACCGACCTCTACAATTCCAGGACTGGCAGTGAAGCCCCAAAACCAGTTAAACACGCACCCTACCCTCTGTTCACTGGAATTGTAGAGGTCGGTGGTTCGCGTCTGTCGATCGCCAATTCTATTATCGCTTAATAAATTCCCCCTCGGTTAAACATATATGAAAATATATTAATTCCTAGGTAGAGCGAATTAGATATTAAAGAGGAAAATTTGTAGTTCGATATATGTATATGAATCACGGTAATGTGATAGACTTATATATATTATATATATATATATATATATATATATATATATATATATATATATATATATATATATATATATATATATATATATATATATGTGTGTGTGTGTGTGTATGTGTGTGTGTGTGTGTGTGTTTGTTTGTGTTTGTGTTTGTGTGTAGAAAATGACATAGGATCTTTTGGAAATGATCGGCAGATTGGAGGTTTGTTTGTGGAATAACGAAAAAATTTGCATATAGAGGCTGGACTGACTAACGTTGGATATGGCAGTGCTAACTGGTAAGGGCAAACACAACCACATGGGGGTGGCTGATTATAGAGTAAGGTTATAAAATAGATTTTAAAATTAATTTCTAAATATGAATAACTGTCGACGTCACAATCATATGAGAAGAGAAAATGTCCAGTTTACAGATTATTAACTACTGCCTTGCCAATTTTATATTCACCTTAATAGCTTTCTAACCATATTCTACTAATATATTTTCTCCACAACTAAGAGAAAATATATTATCTGACAGCATAAATGTTCCCAAATTTCAAAATCTAGACCAGTGTTTCTGTGAGTCTAGTGTTTCAGGCAAACGTAACCGTTTTACCATTCAGTTCCAGTGAATGAGACAAGGGGAGAGAGAGAGAGAGAGAGAGAGAGAGAGAGAGAGAGAGAGAGAGAGAGAGAGGAAATCTGCAAATAGGCAAATTCAGATGTGTTGCAAACACTCAATGGTCATCACAATTTACAGGTCAGTAACCAGAAAGCACCCAACCCCTCTTCTCTCTCTCTCTCTCTCTCTCTCTCTCTCTCTCTCTCTCTCTCTCTCTCTACTGAATAGCATCTTAATGTTCATAATGATAATGCCATCCGCTTTCATGATTCCTTTATCTGTTATTGATGGAGATGATAAATATGTGCCCTTTAGTTTATATTTTTGTGTTCCATTAGCGAATTTTTGGTCAGTAACTAATGTTAACAAAGGTCAAGGTTATCGTTTCATACTATGTCATATTATCTTGGATTTTTTTTTTTTTTTTTTGCTGGTAAGATTTGTTAATTCAAAAGAATATTACTTCTCTCATAGTTAAATAGCGTTTCCAGTCATTATTTTATTTACCACTTAGGTCCTTTGCTTTCCATTTTAATTAGTTTCTGTATTTTTCTTTCTCAAAGAAATCAATATTTTTTTAATTCCAGCGGATGGATAATTTTTTTCCCGATGAACACTGGCCCTTTATTTAAATTGATTTGCAGTTTCTTTCATTATTCTCTCAAAATTACTTTTCCATCGAGCCTTTCTTAAAAGTTCTGCTTTGTTACACTTAATTCCACCAAGCATCTGGTTAATATTTGTTCTGATATATTATCACATTACATGTATCCAAGAATATTCTTCTTATCTCTATTTCCAATTTCCTTCAGGTTATCGGGACGTTTAACGATTCGTAATGTATCTTTCTTATTTACCGGCAAGAAAATTTATGGATATCTTTAATGAATTATCTATAAAAGAAAAATGAAGCGCTCTTGATGTTTCTCTCATCAGGCTTTGATTAATTACAGAATTTTTGTTTGTTTGTCGGTAAGAGTACTCCAATCTCCGTCTGGTACTCCACTGATGCTCGTTTAGGTGTTCACTGATTCTCGCCAAAGTGCTCGTGTGCTTCTGAGAAAGATAATAATGTGATTTTTAGTTTGTTTCCAGCCACTCTACTTAATTTTTTGTCACCTTAACCGCCGAATCTTAGACAGGACGCCAGTAACAGTTCTTGAAGGATTTTCCCAGACCGGTCTGGACAGTGCCAAATGCGCTATAGCTTTTTTACTTTCCCCTCGTCGGGGGTATGAGGATAATACTCGGTACACGGAAATTAATAAAGATAAATAAATAAATCACCAATAAATAAATATAAATTGTAGACATAGTGTTGTGAGTTATAAAGCATCACAAAATATTCTTAAACAAAGAGACGACACATCTCCGATTTTTTTGTTTTCCAGTTTAGAAACAAAACCTGAACGCATGAATTGTCATGCTATTTTTCATTACATTTATGATTTTTCCGCGGGCTAGTGTATCGTATTTTTGAAAGAAGAAACCGCCTAGTATCTGCTTCGTGCCACTGCCTAAGCCTATCAAAATGGAAATCAAGTATTATGGATGAATAGAAAATATTTCATTCTTTCTCATATGCTGTCAATGGAAGCATATTCCCTGCTGTACTTCCTTTCATATTCATGGAAGCAGGCACTGCAACATAAATGCTTTCTTATACTGACTATTATGTAAGAAAGACTACATATTCGTGAAAATCTTGTTTTATGTTACTTGTATATCTTAAGAACATAGAAATACAGAAAGCAATCATTAAGTATCCCTTTCTATTATGTCTTTACAAATACTGGCTGAACTGGGAAAACAATAAGTGGAAATAAATCATGACTAAACACTCAAGGTTTAAAAAAAGAAAAAAAAAGTAATAATAAGAGCAAATACCTTAGCTGATCCTCACGTCCCTCTGTTCTGTCTGAGAAATGAAAAGGAAATTTTGATGGAGAGGAAACAAGACAGCCAAAAGCACCAAACGTTTGAAAATGATTTGCAACGGTCCTTTACCGAAGACACATAACACGGTCTGCTCTCTCTCTCTCTCTCTCCTCGTGTATCATGACATGCACCGGACGTCGCCCTGGACTTTTAAAGAAATTTATATCTATAGGATAAACTTCCTTTCTATTCCATTCTTTTCGTTAACTTTTTCATCCTTTTCTTTTTTTATAACTTTTATTCGGTTATTTTAGTTTTTCAATGTTAATAACTATACTCTGTTTTTTTCCATCTGTCCATCCGCCTGTGGTGTTTGCGCATGGTAGCACTGCATCCCGGGCTTTAAATAATATCTTATTTCGAATATTAACGGTGTAATTCGCATAGAGTAAATTATTAATACACCCATATGTCCTTTTAATAACCTAAAACTCGCACATAGCGTAACTATTTAAAGCCCGGGACGCAGCGTTACCATGCGCGACCACCACAGGAAGATGGACAGATGGAAAAAAATAGAGTATAGGTTACTATCATATCCCGCACTCTCCTCCATTATCATTTGTAATAACAATAAACCAAATTTTGTTCTTCCCATCGTGAGATTTGCAGATGAAAAGGAGCTTGCGCATCATTCCTTCCTCCCTTTTAGTTTCCTGGAAAACAAAACTAGAGATGGCTTTGCTTGTCCGTCCGTACTTTTTCTGATCTCCAAAAACTACTGAGGCTAGAGGGTGGTATATTGGTATGTTGATCATCCACCTTAAACATACCAAATTGCAGCTCTCTAGCCTCAGTAGTTATTTATCTTATTTAAGGTTAAAATTAGTACTTGGCGAGTTGGCCATAGATCGTGCGTCTGGCTGAGAGCTACACACTGCCCCACATCGAGAGTTTCATACAGCATAATACGTTGTACAGGAAACTCGATTGCCCCGAAGAAACTTCGGCGCATATTTTCTTTGTTTATTCTAGCTTAAAATAATTACTATGTTCTTTCTACATATAAAACTTTTCGTTTTTATTATCTCACTTGTCTACGTTCTCAAAGCTTTATGTTTTTTGTTTCTTTTACAAGCATTAAAATCATTTTCTGGATAAAAGGAACCGACACATTCTACTCGACCTCGTAAAGGTGATCCTGTTTTAATATTTTATGCCGTTTTTACTCTTTTCTGGATGTAGTGATGGAGGTGTTTCATGAAAAACCAAATTCACGAAATATTGAACTAAAAAATGGTACTAGGTCACTTTATTTCAGTTGAAGTGTTTTCTTTTCTGAGTGAATTTTCCCTTGATATAGACGAAGCAGATTTTGATATTGAGGCGAAGGAGGATAAGAAGGAGGAAGGACAATCAGTGATTAATAGTAGACTAAAACCAGAAGACAAAACTGTGATATTTTAGTCAAAAGACTTAATTGCCTGCCCTAATACGTCACCAAATATTAAAATATTTGACCTATAGGTAGAACGCAGACGAAAATGCTTCATTTTTCTTTGATATGCTATTAAAAAATCCGAAGTGGTAGTTGCCCAAAACTGAAATTGTAAAATGTTCTTTGAAATGGTAGTGAGTGAGCTGACGTTTTTATTGTAACAAATTCACGACACCCAAAAAAGGTTTATGGAAAAAAGTGCAGCTTCACACACGTCTTTGAATACTATTGTGTCAAAATTTCATAGTAATCGAGTTATGGTCTCACAGTTTTATCAACACATTTTGGGCTTTTGCTTTCTAATATTTTAGGAGCGAAAGTTGCCATACCGTTTTGTTTTAACCTGGACAAAGGGGCACTGCAAATAACAATTTGATGCTTTATTAAATACCAAATTCTATCAAATGGTAGGAGAATATATTATACATTCCCTCCCTGAAATATCAACCATTATATTCCTAAATCATTGAAGGGAAATGCCTAAACCTCAGAAAGCAAATTATAGTACTGAACACATAATTTACAATGGAGTAAAGATTGATCTCGAGAGACTTATAAACTTAGGCTTTTCGGGTAAAAACAAATCTCTAAGTAAATGAATCTGGTAACGGCCAATGAAATAATTAAGTGTATATATTTTTTCACAAAACTATCGTATGTGCATAACTTCCACAGACAACTTTGGTTTTCTTTTACCATGTACTTTTAGCTTGACGCATTTGATATAAACTTTGACTGCAAATAACCTTTGCGTAAAACAATGCATAGGAAGATCATCATATAGGCATTGTTCGCGTGGTAAACTTCAGTTCAATTCATACCGGCTTTAAGGTATAAAAGGCAACGATATATTCTCACGCGATAGTTATACAAGACAAGAAAACGCCGTCTTTTGGATCATAGATGAAATAAGGGTTCATTTTATTTGTCCATGCCATTAAAGTTTAAATTTATTGGAAATGTCGAAGGAATCTCATGACAAAAAAAAAAAAAAAGAGACAGAGATGTAATGCATTATCGAGATCATATCTTCAGTCCCAGCAGAGAGGAAGAATACGGGTTATGTTCTTTTAAGGATGAGCTCAACTTTTTGTAAAAACAAACCATAATTAGTTTTGGAAAGGGTGCAGAGAACTTCAACGCATGATAAAAAAAAAAGAAAAGACAAAAGCCCCTTCTAGGGAAGGTTCAATAAAAGTTTGAAACCGTCAAGTGAAAATTCCCACAAATAACAGAAATTATATATACCGGATGTTCTTTCTTGCCCAATATGATTACTGTGTTTGGCAGCTTGCGGCTATTGATAATAATTTCTCCTTCAATGTCCACGGCCGTTGCCATTTCAGCACTATGATGTCAGTTGTTGTCTTTTAGTTGTTTTCTTTTAAAGTATACAGAATTTGCGACTAGATGCAGCATTGTCTCTTAT
>NC_061097.1:2137002-2154502 GCF_015104395.2 Macrobrachium nipponense
AGAGTGGTTGGTTTTTATTACATATGGAATGTAAGGCGTAAAGCCGAAGGTCCAGCAGACAAGTTTAGGAGTTTCTCTCTCTCTCCTCTCTCTCTCTCTCTCTCTCTCTCTCTCTCTCTCTCTCTCTCTACCGTAGGAAAACGGCACGACTCTCTAAAACAAGAAATTTAAAACAATGAAGTGGGTTAGCAGATTTTAGCCCTCATATAATGACAGAACGATGTTTAGAAAACAGGCAATGCAGATGCATAGAAGGTAGACTGATGGCAATTCCTTGAGTTACCGTTTCTGCAGAGGATGTGTTATCTATTAAAACAAAGACGTCTTATTTTAATGATTCGTTCGAATTTCTTGTTATCTATCCCTGGCACAATAGTAGAGTGCTGAACTGCTGACTGACAGCGAAAGAGAAAATGGAGAAAAGCTGGATCAAATGTTAAGTAATTGCTTTCATTGCATTAAATGAGGAGAGAATCATAGGATAACTGCCTTTGCCGAGAAGTGACAATATCTGGAGTAACTTCCATTTCCAAGTTTCCTTCCTGTGCTTGAGTTGGGTCTCAATAGGTCGGTGTCTCTGTCGTCTGTCGTTACCAAGACAAGAGAAGGGACTGATATATACACCAATAGCCCGGAACACAAGGAAAACCGAACACCTGACAGTTGGGCTTTGGAGGCAGAAAGGCATTTAATCTATTTCGGGCTTGGATACCTTCCTTATCACACATTTTTATGGAGTCTCTTTATCAAATTAAATATAAGATGAAAAGATTCTCAAGTGCAATAAAAATTATAATTATCATTACAGAATTGTTAAGAACAAAGTAATGTTGACAAAGACATCAAAATCAATCAGGGTTGTGCATAATTTAACATACTTGTATACACACTACAAATAGTATATGTATGTATGTATTATGTCATATCGTATAGGCGTTAAAATTCGTGTTTTGATTGAATTGAATGTATGAATAAATTCTCTTCTCAATGATACATTCCTGCGTCCTCAAAGCCCATTGAAATTCAACTTCACAAGAGTTCATCCTGACCTGTTCTTTTGATGCCTTTTAGTAATGTGCTATTTCCGTTTCGTCTTTCCTGTCTGTGCAAAATGTGCCTCATGTGACAGAGGTAAAGGTATGTTTCAGCAGTGGAGAAATAAACTAAACGGTATTTAAATGTTCAACATATTTTCATGTTATATATCCTTATCGATTAACACATTATTCCACGCTCTTCAGTGAGACCACATTATCTCCCTTCTCCCAGTGACACATTATGATATGCAAAACTCGTGAATATAAGAATAAGAGACAAGTTGGAATGTTACTTTTAAGTACCACACACCATTACCATAGCTTTCTGGTTTTCTTTTTTGTTTTTATGTATACTATCTTTAGCAGTCTGCTTTTGTAACCTGTGCTTTATTATTAATTGCTCCAATAGTTAACATACCACAATTCACGTGAGAATAAAATGATGTTTCACACACACACACACACACGCACACACACACACACACACACACACACACACACACACACACATATATATATATATATATATATATATATTTATATATATATATATATATATGTATGTATGTATGTATGTATATTGTAAAAAAATCACTGCAGACGTGTGATAATTATATATGCATACAGCCAGGAGAAGGGTGAAAAGAAATGACTTTAACTGAGCGCTTTCATGTATTTCTACACCTCACCAGGGTTCAGGTACAAGTGCCAAGAAAACAAATACAGAGTCACAAGAAGACTTCGTGGCAAGACACATAATGCTAAAAAACAAACAACGCTAACAACTACCGGACAGTCCTAATACTTAATAGCCTACTTGTTTTAGAATACCCTTCGTTAAAATTTCATCAACTTTGTACAAACCTAGGCTGATATTCAATAAATTATCACAGTCTTGTTTAATTATACATGATTCTATTAAATTTCTTTTCACTAAATCTTTGCAAAACATAATTTTCTTGGAGTCTGTCCAGTTAATACCATGATCATTCTTATTCATGTGTACAAATAATACATTTGACATATTACCAGTTCTTACATTATATTTGTGTTGTTTTAATCGAACTGCCAATGTCTTTCCACTTTGTCCTGCGTACGTTTTATTACAATTTTTACACGGAATCTTATAAATACATCCTGTTCCATTTCCAGGTGAATTTCTGATCAGCAAGTTTTTAATAGTTCCTAGCTTTTTGAACACAGCATTAATACCTAGTGGCTTGACTTGTCTCGGGATGTTATTAAAACAAGTATAAAAAGGAAGCACTAAAAGATTTTTGTTTTCGAACTTTTCAGTTTTTGTCAATCCATGAAACGTTCTTCGTGCCTTGCAAAAGGTGTTTTCAATAAAACTGTTTGGGTACCTCAAATTGCCAGCAATTTCACGTATCTTGTCAATTTCTTGATCTAAAAATTCCGGGCTGCTGACCGGCAGTGCCCTTAAAAACAGCAGAAAAAACAGCGGTCTTAATTCTAAAAGGATAGTTTGAATAAAAATGTACATAAGAACAGATATTTGTGGGTTTCCTATAAACAGAAAATTTGAACTTTCTATCAGATCTATGTATAGCCAGTTCCAAAAGCGGTGTCGCCCCGCCAGGCCTGGCTCGGAGAGATCATGCCCTTCTTGCCCTGAAAGTGGCTCACTTTCAAACAACCAATACTTAGTTAGAGTAGTTCGAATGGGAGGAGGAGCGAAATTACTGTAATCAGCCAAAGGAATGCATTAATGAATGAAATACTATATATGGACAAGAGAGAGAAGAGAAGATTAGAGAATAGAAAGAGAGAGAGAGAGAGAGAGAGAGAGAGAGAGAGAGAAGGGGGGGGGGCGGAGTGAGATATAGTAGAGTACGAGGAACGGTAACGAAAGAAATGGAGCGAGAGAGAGAAAGAGCTTTTATTTCTGTTTAGTTAATGTGCTGTGTATATTTGAGACCTGTTCTAAGAATATATTATCTTATATTTTTGGGAAAACAATTATTAAGAAATCTTATCACATCGTATTGTTTTAAATCGTTATCCTATTTTCTATATAAAAAGCCTTAAATATTGTTGGAACTGACTATTCATATTAATATTATTCAGACGGAAATATTATTTTTCATTAACCTATAAGCAGCTGTATTCTCTCTCTCTCTCTCTCTCTCTCTCTCTCTCTCTCTCTCTCTCTCTCTCTCTCTCTCTCTTCATCTGTTGTTCTGTCCTCCGTCTTATATCTCCTGGATCTACTTTTTAAATAATGGTAAACGTTTGATATGTTATTTGGATGTGGCCAAGGATCCCAAAATCGTAAATGGCTACTCAACCAACTTGTGCTTAGCTGCATTTATTTTTGCCCTAGATTGACTGGACTATAATTACCTGTATTACCAATAATATACGAATCTGGCCACAAAGATGTTACACACCAGGTTTTATACCGTGGGTTTTATGATTCATCAATTTTGCAAGGGTAATATTTTATTAATCTATGCTAGGAACACATTACAGGATATGATCATCTAGTACCACAGGATTTGTATTTGTGACATAACTTAATTGAGTTACCAGTATTTGAGTGTGATGGGCCACTTGACTCCGCCTCTCGCAACCATCAAGGCTACTTAATAGAAAGTATTTTAATCTGCTATATTTCTTATATCATTTATTATATTCTTTCTGAACCTCTTGGTGAAAATGAATGATGGTGGGGTATAAAGGATGTATACTATTAACATATTATCTAGTGTCTCAACTTACTGGGTGACAAGTCTTTAGACCTGGGCAGATCGGTCACGTCTTAGCTAACCTGCCCCGCCCTCTCACCTCCCCAAACCCCACCCCGGCTCATGCTTGCTCACTCACTCTGCGTCTCCGGCTCTCCGCCTTTATTTGTCGCTTCAGCAGCTAATATCAGACACACCTTGTCGGTGTTCCCCCTCCAAGCTATTCAAGAAACTCATTACTTTCGATATCTACTGTTCATTCTTTCTTTTACATATCAATGTTTTAAATTCTTATAATGAAATCATTGTAAATATTTGGAAAATATAATGGCGTATGAAATACTGTCATCCGAGTATTATTATACCTTCCAAAAAACATCCAACAGAACGATCTCGTAATGACTGTAAGACCTTGAAACCCCGAACATGAGGATGTGCGGGGGTAGAAGGAAATAACAAGTTGGGGGTTAAAGGTGATGGGGGACAGGTGACATTGGGTGACCTTAATGTAAGGCTTGACGGGGTTCGCGGATCAATATTTATAAGGTGGTGATGGTAATACCTTCACCGATAATAGTTAATATCAATGATTCTAACTCACCATGACGACTGGCACATAGCGTTATATGGTTACTGAGATCATCTTTGTATATATTAACCATCCCAGTGAGTCAGGCTTGACTCCCACAGGGCTGGCCCGAAAAATCTCGGGAGAAAAATTATATATATATATATATATATATAATATAATATATATATATATATATGTATATATATATATATATATATATATATATATATATATTATATATATATATATATATATATATATATATATATATATATATATATATATATATGTATAGATATATATATATATATATATTATATATATATATTATATATATTATAAGTAAAAAAAATAGAACAAAAAAATATCTGAATTTTATTTATAATACCTACTTTTCATAAAAACGTTAAAATCCTAAAAACAGAGAAACTCAGAATATAAATCGCGTTAAAATTACTTCATTTTTATTGCCATTTTGATTTGATGATTCCCATAGAGAAATTATTCGTTTTATTTGTTTCAATTAATTATTTTCCGATTCATCATTCCAAATTTCCTGTCATTTTTTAACCATAAAACTTCTTAAGTATAGTTACATAATTCTTGTCAGGGAGTTTAATGACAAGGTTTGGTAAATGTATGGCCGATTTACCAACGGCATCTGCTGTCTCATTACAGACAACTCAACATGGGCCGGAATCCAGCATATTTCAATATTTTCCCCGCGAGAATATAGTTGGTTGAGGAGCTCTTTAATTTGTAATATCAGTTGATTTATGTGCGTAACCTTTAAGACCCATTTCTTCCCAAATTTTTTTTTTCTTTGGATTTCAAATTTTTACACTAAATCTAGTTCATAAGGATCCAAAATCAGTAGAATACATAATTTTTTTCAGCTGCATTCATTGTACAATGAATAATGGAGTGTGACATATATGTCACGCTAGGCAGTAACGAGTACATTTGGGGGAAATATGAAAAATTCTGTTCTATTTTGAAAGGTTTATTGTTTGCTGTTATATAAGTGACATAACTAAATACAAAAGAAGTCTACTGTTTTCATACATGAAGTACCGTAGTCACAACCACCAAATGAATGGAATTTGAAAATTACAATAAAAAAACAAGCCAAAAGAAATAGTCATTGTATTAAATCTTGCACTTAGAATCAAAACAAAGATTAAATTGCCAGTTCAAAATGCTAACATAAAATAATCAACTTTTCATTGCAACTGATTACATCATGTGGCAGCAGATTGAAGTCATTTTATTTTGTGATGGAAATTGCTAAAGTGCAAGACCAAACACAGACCTACATCACACTTTTATTACACTGACTGGAAGGAGATTTGCTACACAGATTTCCAGCACATCTACGTCTTTTCTTGTTTGGGGTCTCTATCAGGTAGTGTTCTATTCCATCAAAACGAATGTCATCAAGAACTCTCTTACAACCTGTTTCCCCCTGGGAAGGTCTCCCAGGCCTTTAGGAGGGATCCCATATCTCTTCAGATAGCTTTCAGCAATCTGTTCTTTGAAATCTAGCTGAGTAAACATCCACCTGACTTTTTATGAAGAATCCAAGCATTTTGCACTGATACATCTAATAACCAGGTAAAAATACACCACCACCACTTCTTACCCCTAATAGATACTCTATAATTATTCACATTCTGGTCTTGACGGTCAGTTCCACCCATGTGGTTATTGTATTCTCGAATAACTAATGGGCAGTCAACTTCAATATTTTTTTTCTCTTTTTGAGAGTATCTTTTCACCTTACTAAGGGGTTCCCTTCCATGAGCAGTTGATGCAATGGTGACAACCGAATTATCCATCCATCTGCATAATGAAATGTTATTTGCCTTATCTATGATGAAGTCTGATGTTCCCCTTTTTTCTTTTTTCATCTCAGAAACTGCTTTCAAAGGGCATTTTTTCAGCCTATTGTCTCTTATTGTTCCCGTAGCAGTATAGTTTGCTCACTCAGGTGTGGAGAAGAGGAAAAGAGGTAAAAAGGTTATCAAAGTAATAGCTGTATGGCAGTTGTATTTTATCATCTGGCAATGACTTTATATTTTTCAGAACAGTGGCTCCACATTTGCCAAACGCTTTCTCCTCATATGAATTACCTTCATATGTTTTACCTTTGGTATAAGTCAAAGCTTACTAAATAGCCTGCATCAGTATTCAGGCACCAAACTTTATAACCAAAAGCGTATTGGTTTGTTTTCGAATACACTGCTTGCATCCATGGCGGCCAAAATATTCAACCATTGCCTCGTCATGAGATAGATGCTGCTCTGGTTGAAAATGAGACAAAAATCGAGTGGAAAGTAGCCTTATCAGGGACGGAGTTTAGCATATTTATCTGAATCATCAAGATTAGTATTATCTGCTAAATGTATGACTGCATTATTTTATCAAATCTGTTCCTTCTCATTGCAGAATACACTGCCTCATTTCTAGTCACTGGAGAATTCTTCCAGTAAAGTCTCCGTGATGGAACTGGAACAATGCCAGATAAAGTATATGCCAAGGAAAAACCTTTAGTTCTTTTTCATTTGTTGAGAAGGAAATTTCTCCCTTGTAACGAGCATAAAGAGCTGACTGTTCTATTATCAATCTGAAAACTTCCTTATCAAAAAAACAAAAAAAAAATTCGAATAATTCACATTGTGATAAGTTCCGGTATTGACTGTAATTCGCCTCAGGAAAAATTGGTTTTGGTGAAGAAAATGTTGCCTTTCTAGTCCACTTTGGAGTTTTGAAGCAATAACTAGAGTCATCATAGTTCTCCAAGTCCTCTCCTAAATTTCCAAGCCGAACTCCATTTGGAAGAGCTGCTTCACCTGCAGCATCTAATTGTTTACCAGAGAGATTATCAATTAGACCACCTTGATCTTCATCAGCAGAATCTTCGTCAGTCAGACCATCATCAGCAGGCTCATAAAAACATCTGCAGCAATATCTTCTTTTTCTAACTCTGCTAGTAGTTCATTGACAGTCAGAGACCTGAAATAAAAAAATAAATAAAAACGTGTTATCTCTGGATTATATTTAACAAAGTAACTTATTAATGAGTTAAAATAACTAAAAGTGTAGTAAAGTAAAGTAAAAGAAAGAAAATGAAGCCATAGAATGTTTTATATCACTAGAAAGATATTACTATCAGTTTACATACAGTAAAATAGAAAAAGGCATAAATGTCCCTGTATCATCCTAGCGTAACATATATGTCACAGAAAATATAAAATGCACTGCTGCCAATATTATAAATCTTAGATATTCATTATTAGCACAGACATTTCTCTATAGCCATATTTCAAGTATTTTATCAAAAAACAATACAATATATCTAATGAAAATGGCAAAATAATACTCACTTTTTGCCTTAACTCATATTCACACCGGAGCAAAAACGGCACTTATGCACAGAACGGTGTCACTCCCTTGAATGAACTTCTATTCCTGTAAAAACTTGTATGCAAGTAGATACATGTATTAGCTCTCACACACAGGACCTATCATGAAACAAGTTTCAACATGTAAACATGTGGTGTAAGTTAACTGAACATATGTTCTACGTAACATATATGTCACGCCAGTACAAAACGGGTTTAAGGGCTTCTATGACACTTCTTGAATCGGAAAAAATAACAAATTTGAGATCCACCTTATCCTCAGTTGTTTTAACCGTGTCAATTGTCAATAAAATCGCTGATAGTTCAGAAATAAATACTCATGCTTCACTAGGTAATGAGAGCCGACTTGTTTTGTCTGAGGATACTGCAGCACAGCCAATCTCCATTGAAGACTTAGAGCCATCAGTATATAATTATATATATATATATATAATATATATATATATATATATATATATATATATATATATATATATATATATATATATATATATATATATATATATATATATATATATATATGTATATCTATACATATATATATATATATATATATATATATATATATATTATAATACTATATATATATATATATATTATATATATATATATATATAGTATTATAGTATAGCGGGGTCCATTCCTCTGAATATGTTCCAAGGTATAGTTATATCTTTTTGATAAATAAAAAAGATGAGAGCATATTCTTGTTTTCTTTATGATCCAAGGAGGAGGAAAAAAGATGGTTGAATAAAATTAATTCTAATGTTTGTTGATAGCAATAGTCTATTCGCTCTAATTGGGAATGGTGGTTCATGATTGTTTATAAATTCATCGCTTTAATTAAAGAGTTTCTTTGTTGGAGAATTGGTGGATAGGAGCTTCAATGCACTTCGCACTTTTGCAAAGTCTCGATGAAAGGACAAAGGTGGCTCCCCACTTTCACATAAGACTGAGATATTAGGGGAAGATCTAGATGTTCCACTACAAAGACTAAGGCCTCGAGTATATATTGGATCTAAAGACTTTAAGGTAGCTTTAGATCATGATCCATATATTGGGCTACCATAATCTATTCTAGATAAGACTAATGCTTCATAGATCATCAGTAGAGTTGATCTCTTTGCTCCCCATTTTGTATGAGGTTGAGAGCATTATTAAATTTAGATTTGATTAGTCCCAAAAAATATTAGTCCCAAAAAATATTAGTCCCAAAAAATATGTCCCAAAAATTTTACCTTATCCTGGAATTGGATTTAGGCGTCGCCCAATGTGAGATTTATATCCTGGTTTTGCTTCCATCTGCTATTCTTGTAGAACATTATTGCTTGACTTTTTTCAGCTGAAAGTCTGAAACCAACAGAAGCAGTCCAAACTTGTATTTTACGAGTAGCGTTATTCAGAATTCTTTATAAGTAACGAAGATTATTTGACGAGTAGTATATTGCAAAGTCGTCCACATACAGACTACTTTTCACTCCCTTTGACATTTGAGCAACTATGCCATTACCTCCTAATGCAAAAATAGTTCCACTTAAAAGCACTACCTTGGGGTACACCACAATCAAGGTTGAAAGATTCTGAATAAATATTGTCTATGCGAGTTTGGAATGTTCTTCCACTAATAAAATTTCTAATAAAAATAGGAAGGTGTCCTTGAAAACTGTTGTGATGTAAGGATTTTAGTATTGAATGCCTCTAAATAGTATCTTATACCTTCTGGACGTCTAAAATATGGCTACTGTGATTTCTTTCGTTCAAAACCTCTACGGATATAATTTTCCAAGTGTGATAGAGTTCAAGGTGGATCATTTTGTTTGAGAGCCAAATTTTGAAACTGATGAAATGTTGTCACTACGTAAACGCCGGTTCAATATATAATTTGCCATTTCTTCCAGTAATTTCCATGCCTTTGGAAATAGATGTTGTGTCCAAAGATGATTATAAAAATCTAATAGATAGGCCTTAGCCAAATGGGCTAGATTTTTTACCATATCAAAATTTATATTATCTTTACCAGGGGCCGTTGATCTACAATTTGATAATGCAAATTCCATTTTCTCTGTAATAAATCTTTTATTGTAGAAGATATCTTCCACTGTATCAAAATTCAATGGAATTGCTTCATCTTTTCTTTTAATGGATCGAAAGTGGGCATCCAAATTATTTATGCTGCTTATGTTTTCAATACTGCGTTCAATAACATTTGAGATTGCCTGTGTATCATGAATTAGCGAGCCATTAATTTTTCTAAATTTCTGCCACACTTTTTGCATTGAAGTAGTTTCTGATATACTGGATAAATTTTTTTGTCACGAATTTATCTTTATTTAATTGCTTCGTTTCTAAATTTAGCAGATATTTTATTAAAATATGGTTTCATAATACTGATTTCTATGGCTATATCAATGAGTTTGTTTATGGTATTTCCCAGCATTAGGGGACCAGTCCTCAAATTTTTTTAATTTTTTTTAAGGTTTCTAATTTTCTTGTAATTGCATGCGTTTCATTCATTAATTGGGTTAAAGTCTCTGACCACCAAGGAACCGAGTGTCTCATTGGTCAGGCATTCGTCAGAGGCATAGATTTGTCAGCTGGTTTTGTGATGAAGTTTTCGAAGAAATCATATGTTTCATCCTGATCTTGTGGATAATTGAAGGGAGGCATTTGACCTGTATAAAATCTATACTTATCCCAGTCAGCTTTATTTGTATTTGGTGTATGTCCAAACATGGTTATCAAAATAGGTATATGGTCACTGCCATATAGGTCATCTAGGACGTTTCATTCAAACCTTTCAATAATATTGTTGGAACAGAGTTACAGCTATTGATGAATATGTTCCATGAGTTTTTGAATAGCAAGATCCCATATCTCCCTCGTTTAATATACAGAGGTTATGATCATTTTTTATTTGTCCAATCTTGGAACCGTTTGTATCAACACTAACTCAGTTCGTGTCCCAAAGGGGATTGCGAGCGTTGAGATCTCCAGTTAATATGAAATCCTCTCGCATATCTTGCAAATCTTTGGGTAAATTTTACAGATCATAGTTTCAAGAAGGTTGATTATACATATTGTAAATATTAAAGGTGTTATCATTCAGATGTAATTTAACACCAGATAATTGAAACACTGAAGTTTAGTTATCATGGCATCGCCAGTTACTTTGTTATGAATATAGGTTTCTGTTTAACTGCGTTAGCATTACTTTTTTTATTAGGTTTCGATTCTTTAAATATTACTTCCTGATGTTTACTTTGATTGTGATTTGCTTTATTATCATTTGGATAATGGTTAGGTTTTTCTATGAATTTTTCAAGATGAACAGTGTGTTTCTAGTTTACCATATTGGTTTTCATTCTATTTATTTATTTTTTTTTTTTTTGACAAAGTTATCGATTACATTATTAATTTTGTGTATAGTCATGTTCTTAATATCATTATTTTCAGATAAGAAGCAATCATTGCACTCGCAAGAGATTTTCTGGGCAGTTTTATTCTCGGTTGTTTTGTGAGAAATCATTCATTTCCCAGTTATGCCTAAAACTGGAGAAAGATTTATTTCTTCTAGGGGTGCATTGTAACTGGATTTTCTTCAATTACTTGCGCATCAGAAGGATTCTTATGGGCCTTGACCATTACCATATGTTTAATGACTTCACTAATTGTTATATTGAGTTCTGATTCAGTGACTTGGAGTTGAGGCAATGTATCTGTTTCTTCAACAAGTCGATTTGGTACTTCAACCAACAAATCTTTCTTCATAATAACATTAGACGAAACCTCTTCAGGTTCACCCAAAAATTCTTCTTTATTAGATTTTTAAAATTTTATTTTGAAAGGTTTGCATTTGCAAGGACCCGTTTTTATTCTCTCAGGGTTAGATTTTGGGGGTTAAAGATCAACCATATCCCATCCGGAGAGATCTTCTATATCTTTGGAAGTCTTCATAGTGGTGAGTATCCCCAATCTGTTTTGTATATGCGTAAGTTTCTTGTTTATTTTTATCGTTTTGTGTGTCATTGCTTTTTATATTTTCATTTATTCTATTAGTATACTTATGCTTAAATGAATAATTAGGCGTAGCTGTATTAGTACAAGCATAATATGGTCCAGGGTGACTCGATGAAGAAGAGTTGGAGAGGCTATGATTCTGCAAATTAGGCCTTGTGGAAGAAAGCACCGCTTTTAAACCATCAGTCGAATCACGTGGACTGGATAAAATACTTGAATAAGTTGTTACTCTGGTATTATTATTTCCCAAGAGTTTTTTTCCTGGCAGCTCCAAAGGTAATATGCTCATTATTGGCTGTTTCAACTAGAGCCTGTTCCACTTTATATTGGTGACATTGTCTAGAGTTCGGAGAATGAACTCCCTTACAATGGAAATAAAATTTCTCTTATGCATTCAGAAGAGAGATCATGGAACTGAGCAGTTCAAACATCTTTTCTCATTGGTGCATCTGACACTGACATGGCCAAAATCATAGCACCTATAACACTGCATGGGCCTTGGGTGAAATTTTTTGACATGGATGTTTAAGTGTCTAATTTTAATATAGTCAGGAAGATATGGTGTGAAAACACCAATAAGATGGCATTGCTATTTCCTTTTAGTTCTTTAACAGTAGGAGGGAACCTCTTCAGTATGGCCTCTTCTGAAAGCTCACAGAGATCACCACAATAAATTATTTCCATTTCATGGTTGAGGTTGTGGTGGGGAAAGACACTCAAAATATTATCCGAAGAAGAGGATGTAAAATTATTTAATAATACTGCTTAGGTCTTATTGCCAGCTTTTATTAGTATATTATCGCCATAACGTTTTAAATTTCCTTGTGGGTTGGTACTATTTTTTTTTCTAGGCGGAGTGATCCTTTATTGGTGATCCTGTTTATTGTCTAAGTCGTCAACAGGGTTTTCCTTACTCAGGTTGGCAGAGGTCGTCAACAGTATCTTTGGTTCGCCATAGGATCCAGGGGTAGAGGAATATCATCAATATTAGTTTTTTTATGGGGGGAGGATGGGGGGCAGGGGGGGAGAGGAGGTGGGGAGGAATATTTTAGAGGAAGAAAATTTTCAGACTGCCTGTCACCTTAAAAGAAACCTCATTAGCCTTCCATGAAATTAATTTCACTACCAATGACACCAGTGAGAGCTGACTCCTGAATGTCCACTCCATACCCTACCCCGAAAGGATGGTAGTATCACCATGATTAGAGTGGCTCAAGTGTAAGTCAACCTTCTTGATAGGACTGAGAGCATTTCAGGAATACAATCATCCCCACTTTAATCATGCAAGGGCCAATTTTGTTACTGGGATAGTTCCACATGCAAATAAAAAAGATACTAACATTCTTATGTTCCAAACACTCGGGTATTTGGTTAGACAACCACAGCTCCCACAATTAGTTTCGAAAATAATTCCAATCCCAGCAATGGTATTCCTTCCAGAAATCATGACAGTTGAAAGGAGGATAGGAGGAGGATAGCAAGGGGGAGGGAGAGAGTTGGTACAATTTGAAGGAGGTAGTAATAATAAGAAAAAGAAAAAGTATGAGAGAAATTTGGTGTCGAACTGAGGAAAAATTGTCTTCGTATATCTGGTTAATGAATGTTACTATCGTTTGCATTAAGAATCCTTGTTTTCATACGAGGTAACGTGCCACACACAGCCATACAAGATCTGTATAACGCTCGCGGTCTTGACAGTTATGTGTTTGCAGCCTTTGTGGAGGTTTATTCAGTAATTACAATTATCTACACTTACTTTACGTCGGTGGGGGCCACAGCAAGGCATGTTTGGCGACACATCGGCACAAGATATGATGCTAGAAACATTCAAGAGAGCCAGGAGCGGCAGGGTTGGAGTTAATTACTGGGGCTGGATGTCGAGTCACGGCCCAGGGGAACTAGTAAGGGTGAACGGCAAGTTGAATGCCAGGGAATATGTATTACTTCTACAAGATGTGATGCTGCCAACAGTAAGAGCCATGACAAACCATGACAACGAACCCATCATCTTTGTCCAGGACAATAGCCCCATACACACAGCCCCCAACATTGTGACCGAGTGGTGCAAGAGGCACCCTGAAATTTAGGTAATGGACTGGCCTGCCAAAGGCTGTGATATCAACCCCATAGAAAATCTATGGGGGATAATGAAACAAGAAATAAAAATGCGACCAGAACGGACATGCGATGCTATTGACCGATCAGTGAGAGAGGTATGTGAATCCGTGCGACGCAGACCAAACATTTGCGAACACCTCGTAGCCTCAATGCCAACCCGCCTGAACGAGGTAATAGACACCCGCGGTGATTGGACCCGTTATTAACGAAGTCATTAATTTGTTATGTACATATAGGTATTCATACTCGTAAGGTGTATGAAGTTGCACAATAAGTATAGTTTATTTTTATTTTTACATGCAATAAAATATTCATGTAACGAATTCAATTGAATTGTTACCCGTTACCCATGTAACATATCGAACGTTTACCATAATTAGTTTACCATAATAGTGGATCCAGGTGATATAAGACAGAGGGCAGAGAGAGAGAGAGAGAGAGAGAGAGAGAGAGAGAGAGAGAGAGAGAGATAAACTGTCTGAATAATATTAATATGAATAGTCAGTTTCAACAATAATGAAGGCTTTTTATATAGACAATATGATAACGATTGAAAACAATACGATGTGATAAGACTTCATAATTATTTTTCAAAATACATACGATAACTTATTTATTATAGCAGATGGTCTCAAATATATCAATCAGATTAATAACTAAACAGGAATAAAAGTACTCTCTCTCTCTCTCTCTCTCTCTCTCTCTCTCTCTCTCTCTCTCTCTCTCTCTTTCTTTCTTTGTATATATATATTTCATTCATTATTGCATTTCTTTACCTGATTACCGTAATTTCGCTCCTCCTCCCATTCGAACTACTCTAACTACGCATCGTTGTTTGAACGTGGGCCACTTTCAGGGCAAGAAAGGCAAGATCACTCCAAGCCAGGCCTGGCGGGGCTACACCACTTTTGGAACTGGCTGTACCAACACATCTAAAAATGGCAATTTTCCTTCTTCTTCCCTCTCAAGGGTGAACTTTATGGAAGGCACTAGTGTATTTAATCTACTAAGAAAGTTGTTTACGTTCCTTTTCACTGGTCATGAACAAAAGATGTCATCCACATACCTTATCCATAACACACCTCTTGGCAATAAGTTCGGTGAATATTTTCTTTAAAAAAACTCCATATATAGATTGCTATGTATAGGAGAAAGAGGATTTCCCATGGCCATACCGAATTTCTGTTCATAATAATTACCATTAAAAGTAAACTTCCAGCCTTTGATACACAATTTTATAAGTTCTATCAAAGTTTTGTGGGGCAATATGAACATATGTTTTTTTACCTCATCCTCTAGAAACTGACAGGTCATCTGTTGGCACCTTTGTAAAAAGAGAAGTAACGTCGAAACTCACCATTATAAAGTCACAATTTGGGTTAAAATTATTATGACGACTGATAAAATCTACATTATTTTCAAGAGAACATCCCAGACCGTTCCCACTAGTGGTGTAAATATTTCAACAAGCCATTTTGATAGTTTATATGCAAAAGAACCAAAAGAGCTTATAATAGGTCTTACTGGATTACCTTGTTTATGCGTTTTTATAGTACCACACAAATAAGAAGTTGGACAAATAGACATTTTTGTGCTGAATCCTTATGGTTATACAGGAGTTTCTTAATATTCTTGTTAAAGTGATCATTATCGTTTTCTAAAGTAGTGTCTCTCAGTCGAGTCTAGGTAGTATGATCGTCTAACATTTTGTACATTTTTCTGTCATATTCAGTTTTATCTAATATAACCAGAGCACTTTACTTATCTGCATATATATACATATATATATATATATATATATATATATATATATATATATATATATATATATATATATATATATATATATATCTGTATGTATGTGTTGACGAATATAATTCCACAGATATTCTTTAGCATGCATTTACTATACTTTATAGTAAAGTATGATGGAGTGAGCATTGCTTCAGCTTTTGAAGTTTATTATGGAGATGAGAAAGTGTAACATTCTAACGTTCTGGGATTTTCTTTTTCGAGCTCAAAAATTTTATCACAACAAACCCTTATTAGAGTTATTTTCACTTGTAACAGGGCTTCTTTCTCTCACAAGTAAATACAACATAAGACCTTCAACTAAGCTAATTTAGTTTGTGTAATGTGTTAATTTCTTACGAGCAACTTCCAAAATGACGGTAACCTGATGCCATTCTCTGGTGGTCTAGGACGACTCTTGGAGAAAAAGGGAAAAAAAAAAAAAGAAAAAGAAAAAAAACTTTAAAGGATCCGATTATTAAACCCAAGCACACAACATTCCATAACATACATGACCTTCTGCTCTGGGAAAAAGATATTATGTCAACTATACGAGCAAATGTTATAGGGAAACTGTGACAAAAGTGGAAGAGACACAAATTCCTTCAAGGAAAACATAAGTTCGGGCATAAATAAAAGAATTATTAGCTGTAAACTTTTAAGTCTTCATGAAACTTAATATAAGCGAATTCCACAGGAAAATGATAGTCAGAAATCCAAGCGCTCCTGACTATCATTTTCCTGTGGAATTCGCTTATTTATGAAGTCACGTGCATCTACTGAGATTTTTTAAGCAAAACGTAAATTAAGATACATAATACGATATCATATACTATACATATATTATATATATTAATATATATATTATATATATATATATATATTTATTATATACAATTATATATATATATTAATATATATATATATATATATATATATATATATATATATATATATATATATATATATATATATATATATATATATATATATATATATGTATATACATATATATCTTATATATATATATATATATAGATATAGATAATATATATATATATATATATATTTTTTTTTTTTTTTTTTTATTAAATAAATACCCAACAGAAATTCCCAACAAATTTATAACAAGAACTTTCTTTTTGTCTGCCTCAATAAGTACCATTACCGACACGGATGCTGGTAACGCTCCACATTTTACCATTTTTGGAAGGCGAGCTTACAAAGTCATTTCTCTGAAATAATGAAAGATATCACGCGAGGCTCAATCCTTTTCATGTATAAGATTTATAGGAAGAAAAACAAAACAGTCTGGAAAATAACGCGAGCTTGTGATCAAAGCAAGTTTTTCTTTTGTATATAAGTCAGTTGGTTGATTTATCTATATTGATGTTCATTGGTCATTTCCTTCTTTCCATTTTGTCGGTTTTTCATTTCTAATAGTCATTGTTTTCCAGGGAAGCTTGCCTTCAGGGTAATGCGTTATGCATCTCACAGTGCTTCTACTAAGAGTTACTCCTCTACGCCATGACTGCGATGCATGCATTCGTCTAGCTACCTGGTACATGTTCCGACGTCAAGGTTTCTGAAAGTGTTTGATTCACTTGTGATGAAAATAAATTTTGCAAAACTGGCACGGAAATAGTTCCGGAAAGGATGCAGATATTTGTGATAGGCCTACATAAGTAGTCTTAGATTTTTTTTTATTTTAAAATGAATTTCTTTAGAATGTACTTAGTTTTTAAAATTCGCTTGTGTTCTAAAACTAAGTTCTTTGAAAGATTGCTTAATATATGAAAAATCCTTTATTTTTATTTTATTAATTTTTTTATT
>NC_061097.1:2159502-2165339 GCF_015104395.2 Macrobrachium nipponense
TTCACACAGAGAAATTACTGTTTTAATCTATAATTATTTTTATAAGGAAACATTTTCTTTGTTAACTTATAAATAGTCGCAGGATAGTCGCCCACATCTCTTAAAGTTTCTTCATAGACATAAACACTTTGCTCTAATAACAGTATTAGTCAAATATTGTATACTTTATCATTTATGCTTAAAATAACTTCATTTTGTTTTCGGGCTTAAACTAGAATATTTTTAACTGAATAAGTCTATGAATGAGTGACCTTGTTTGCATTTGTCACCACTGAATGCCATCATCGAAAAAAATAATTCATCCGGAAAATTTTCTTTATGATCACTTATTATTATCACTATTATTATTACTATTATTATTATTATTATTATTATTATTATTATTATTATTATTATTATTATTATTACTTATTATTATTATTATTATTATTATTATTATTCAGGAAATGAAACCCTCTTCACATGGAACAAGCCCACAGGGGCCATTGGCTTGAAGGTCAAGTTTCCAATGATTATAGTGTTCATTTGAAAGAAATATCATGAGAGGTACTCGGAGATACAAAAAGAAGAGACCAGTAACTGTTATTATAAAAGAAAAGTCGATTAAGTGATTTACAAATAAATGGATAAAAATATAAGTATATTATTTGAATACAAGGAAAATTGATTTAGGACAATAATGCTATTCATCTTTTTTTTTAACTTCTGAAGTTTCAGTTGCGCAATGTCGTCAGGACAGGAAAAGGGGATTAGGGATCAATTGTAAATGTGAAAGAGCTTTATTAAAACACAACTTTTTACCAAGACTGAGAAACAAGGAGATATCCATGCGGGTCATTAAGGAGGAGAACAGTATTCTAGTAGAGAAAGGTAAAATAATGTAAAAAAGGATCGTTTATTTTCACACCATTAACTGACAGCCCACCAGCGGTAAACTAGGGTTTTAAAAACCAACACAAAACCGGACACTTTAGGGCGACCACAGAAACCAGGTTGTGGTCAATTGTTCAACCGGCAGACGCCTTACTTTGTACCAACACAAATTGTAGAAATGACCACTACAGAAGGGATCTGAATGAATTCTATTCGAACATAATCTCCGCTATGCTTGCTTCTGGCACGACTGCCTATAGATTTCGTCAAGGTAATTCTCGTAATATACCTGGTTGGAATGACTTGGTTAAAGATCTGTATACATACTCACGAGAAATGTTCTACTGTGGAGGCAAAAAATGTAGCCGAGGGAAGGACACACGGCATTACTAATTAGGCAGGCGAAGAGCGCAATTCAAACTTGCTTTTAAGCACTGCAGGTTAAATGAAAAAACAACTAAGAGCCGATGTAATGTCTAGAAACTTAGAATCTGGTGATTACCTTCGTCTTTGGAAAGATATCCAGTCCTCAAATCCCAAAACTAAAAAGCTATCACAGAGAGTAGGGGAAGCAATCGGAGAACGAAGCTATCGCAAGTATGAGGGGCGATCACTTCAACAATATCCTGAATTGCATAAATGATCAAGCTTCCCGAAGGGATGTAGATAACCTCCTTACTGACAACATTCAGTTTCATTTTGCAGACCGTATTACGCCAGATAATATCAGCGATGCCATAACAGCCTACCTAATAATAAATCGCCCGGCTGTGATGGTCTTCCTGCAGAGACTTTCAAATTCTGCCATCCGATAATTTACATTTTGCTAGCTGCCCTATTCAATGCGTGCATAATTCACCAGTTTCTTCCAGACTCCCTACTCTTAGTTCACTTGATACCATTAATCAAAAACATGCTAAAGGATGCAGCTGACCCTGGCAACTACCGACCGATTGCAATCACAACGATCGCATCAAAGATACTTGAGTCGGTTCTTCTTGTGAGACTTCTCCTCTTTCTACACACCACTGACAACCAGTTCGGGTTTAAAGCAAACCACTCAACAGACACCTGCATCTACATACTGAAAGAATTACTGAACTACTACCTATCATCAGCCTCTCCTGTTTTCCTATGTTTTGTAGATGTGAGAAAAGCATTTGACAGAGTAAACTACTTGAAGCTCTTCCTGAAGCTGCATAAAAGGGGCACACCCCTATATCTAATTGGCATTTTACCTTGCGGGTTCTCCACACAGCAATTCTGTGTCAAATGGGGTAACGTATTATCCTACACCTTCGGCTCCCTAAACGGGCTTCGCCAAGGGGGCATTCTCTCTCCATACCTGTTTAATACGTACACAGATGCCTTGAATGTCAAACTGAACTCACTCCCAATAGGATGCAATGTCAATGAAACAACTATAAACAACCTCTGTTACGCCGACGATATGGTTCTGATTTCCCCATTAGTGCAAGGTCCCCAACGACTCATCGACACTTGCCGCCAATATGCAGAGGAATTTGATATAATATACAATGAAACCAAGACCCAGTGCGTGTCGCTGCTCCCGAGATCGCTTAAGCATATTGCAGAACCACAAATTTTCCTCGGAAACCATCGGCTGGAATTTATTTGTGCACGAATTTCCGTATTTTTGTCACATTATCACCGACGACCTAAAAGATACGGCAGACATTGAACAGAGGCGTCGTAAACTATGTGCAACTGACAACATGATTGTAAGGAGGTTTGCCTTTTGTCACCGAGACGTGAAACTGCTGCTCTTCCGTTCGTACTGCTACAGTATCTATGGGTGTTCCCTCTGGACGAACTATACCCGAGAGACCATGAGACGTATCACTGTTGTGCAAAATGACATTCTGAGACGCCTCACAAACACTCCACGCTACCACTCCGCCACACAGATGTTCTTAGAAAACCACCTGGACAATTTAAAAATCATTGTAAGGCAAACAATGTCCAGTCTGGCAACCTGAGTGAGAAACAGCAGCAACTCGTCATACAAAGTATACCTAAGGAGTGAAGCAAGAAGATCTAACCCTGTGGGAAAGACGGGAAGGGAAAATGAGGCCTTTGTCATTGTTATTATATATTGCTGATATTTTATTTTTTCATTA
This sequence comes from Macrobrachium nipponense, assembly GCF_015104395.2. NCBI lineage: Eukaryota > Metazoa > Arthropoda > Malacostraca > Decapoda > Palaemonidae > Macrobrachium > Macrobrachium nipponense. Next base: position 2,162,517 of record NC_061097.1, read on the forward strand.
TTACTGTGATTACTATCAAGTTAAAGTTTTTTTTTTCTACATTCAATTTTCGTATTTAGCCCTGTGGACCTGACTACTGTAATCACCTGAGGTCTCTAGTTGAAATTTAAGTTATATAATCTGTGCACTAACTGTAATAACTCTCAATGCATTTTGTTTTCTCTCACCAATATTATTATGTTTTTATGTTACCAGTATCATGATTATGCTACCTCTGCTTATTTTGTGGATAAGTGCCGATTTACTCATTTTTCTTATCATGTTGTTCTCATATATCTAGATTGTGTATGTTACTCCTGTGTATTTTGTATATTCAATGTATATGGCCCTGAGCTGAAATAAAGGAGGATTATTATATTATTATTTATTATTATTATATTATTATTATTATTATTATTATTATTATTATTATTATATTATTACTAGCAAACTTACCCATCTACGATGGGTGATAAAAATACGGTTGCAGAAAGTGAAAAATTTATATATGGTTATCTGTTCAGCAAAAAATTTTTTTTTTTTTTTATTAAAAGAAGGGCGATTTTTATACATACCTACCACAGAACCTCTTTGTACACAATATTATCAGTTTGTCCACAACTTAATTTCAAGTTGGCGGAGTCAGTTGCTCTGCTTATTGCCACATACAGTTGGCCATGTGTGAACATGGGTGATGGCAGAAACACACCAACACGATCCAAAGTCTGGCCCTGCGACTTGTTTGCAGTGAATGAGAAGGCCAGCTTGATGGAAACTGCCTGCCGCCGTACTGGATGGAAACTGGTTGTCCGAAGGCATCAGAGGAATCCGGGGGATGAACAGACGTTTGCCGGTGTGAGGGGCCTGTTGCTATCACTGTTTCGATGACGTGGGAGTTTAGCTCCATAATGGTGTACCTCGTTCTGTTGCAATGTCCATTGGCAGGATCAAAATTCCGAAGCAACATTACCGGGCAGTACTTCTTCAATGTTATTTTGTGCCCTGGCAGTCCCGATGGATTTAAGTTATTCAAAAAATCTTGCGGATATTGATGATAATTTTCATCTTCTATTGTGTCCGAGCTGAAATATTTGCGTCTTTCTCCGGAGAAGTTGTACAGAAATTATGTATGAAAAATCGTAAAGTAACTAAGTCTACAGGAATAACCAGCCTCGTTTCACAGCAAGAAACAGCTCCGTTTCAGGGAATCCCTTCTCACCCCCACCCCCTACAAAGGAGGGGGTTAGGTTGGATGAAACCCATTACAAACCATCTTAGGGTCCCCGCCATAACCCTGCCAAGTTTCATGCCCATCTGACCAGCCGTTTGGCCGTGATTGAATGACAGACAGACAGACATGACTTCCATTATAGTATGATTATTATTATTATTATATATATATGAAGCCTTACATACAGTCACTCAAAAAATATTTCCAACATACTCAAAACTGTTCAATTATAATAGTGACATCTGGTGCTATTAGGCAACTCTGGTATAACCACAGATACAACTGGTGCGTCAGAGAAATTACTTCCTGTTTCCCTAAAAACGATTTTTATTTCTTTCTACCATTATCATAATTCCTTTGTTTATCTCTTCATCATTATTATGATTCATTTATTTAATAATCTATTTTCTCTCTCTCTCTCTCTCTCTCTCTCTCTCTCTCTCTCTCTCTCTCTCTCTCTCTCTCTACCAATAAGTATTCATTGGCTGCTGATGGATTTTACTCCTTTACTTTTCCATTGGGTTATTTATGCATGAAGAAGCAAATCTCTGAATTTACTCCCATAATGATTAAAAGGATGACTAATTATAGTTTTCTTTTATTTGACTCTTTTACCCGACCATCATGAACAAAAATGTTAAAAGGTTTCGTTATTTTTCGTGATACGGATTTTTCACTCACCATTCTTATTTATATATATTGTTAACCACATCATTAATAGCCAAAATCGAATAAGAAAAGCACATTCCCTTGTATATATCAAGCGAATAAATTATTGTTGGGTGAACGAAAATTTCTGGAACATATTGCAAAACTATTTTTGAGTGACTGTACAATACCTAACTTCTGTTTGGCAATTTGCTGAAGCTTTCAATTTGTGTATCATGAAAGTTAACGAGAAAAAAACTTCGCAGCACGTACATGTCACCTCGTCTTTTGTGGCCTAAACGCTCTCGTGTATCGTCAGCATTCACAGTTTATCCACCTAAGAAATGCGCAGAGTAGTCTTTGCCTCCTCGACGATTTCTTAAACACATCGCCGTATGACAAATATTTCATCACTATTTGCTTGACATAGGTCCTTGCCTCATATACAATATATGTTACTTGTCTCCCAGACGGAGCAGTTTACTCACACACACACACACACACACATATATATATATATATATAGATATATATAGATATAGATATATATATAGATATATATATAATAGATATACGATATATTATATATATATGATATATTAGATATATATATACATATGAATAGTATGTTATGAATATATATAGATATATATATATATATATATATATATAGATATATATATATATATATATATATATATATATATATATATATATATATATATATATATATATAACACATATATAGATATATATATAATATATATATATATATATATATAAAATATATATATATATATAATATATATATATATATATGATATATATACTATATATTATATATATTATATATACATATATATATATAAAAAATATATATATATACACTCCCCCCACAAGAATTTCAATCTTATCCTTTTTCATGATTTTATTAAACATTTTCAAGTGAATTGTTATTCTTAACT
>NC_061097.1:2165839-2168339 GCF_015104395.2 Macrobrachium nipponense
AGACAAATTTTCGAGGGAGTGATGCATGATGGATGAAGATGGGAACTTGGTCACAGAAGAAATGGAGAGAAGGAATCTGTTTGCAAGGTATTTTGAAAGACTCCTAAACGTTGGGACTACTGGTATAGACGAGTGCATTGCTGACTTAAATGAGGTGCTGGAGGTACAAGAATGGGATATTAGTGCAAAAGAGGTGAAAGATACCTTAAAATCTGTAAAAAATTGAAAAACTGCTGGTGTGTGCGGGATAACAGCAGAGATGTTGAGTTTTTAGCATAGTTTGGAGAACAGAGGTGGTATACCAAGTGATTGGAAAAGGGCAATTATGATACCAATATATAAAAATAAGTGGAGCAAAAGGGAATGTGGTAACTATTAGGGCATAAGGTTACTGTCAGTCCCAGGGAACATATTCATGAGAGTGATACTTAACAGAATAAGACCTATAGTAGCAGAAAAAAACTTAGAGAACAGTGCTAAGGATACTAAGGAACTGGTACCAAGGTGTGTGCAGCTGTGTACAGATGGATGGACAGCTAAGTGACTGGTTTCCAGATGGAAGCGGGCTAAGACTGCGATGTGTTGTCACCCACCTTGTTTATTGTATATATTGACCACATAATGAGAAGTGATGGAGAATGAAAACAGAAAGTGCTAGTATTGGTGGAGAAGTTTTCACGGATCTGGACTTTGCTGATGATGTTTCATTGGTTTCTGATACATGGCTGGTGCTGGTAGGTGTGGTAATGAGGATGGAGACAGAGACACAGAATTTTGGCTTGAACATCAGCACAAAGTGTAGCAAGATCATGGTTGTGAGTAGGTATGACAGATAGATGCACATGGAAGATATGTCAATCAGAGGACAGGAAGTCAATCAAGTTGAGAAGTTTGTATACTTACGAAGTGTGGTAACAGCAGATGAGAGGCAAATTGAGGATATACAAAGAAGAAAACTAGGAGCAGCAAGAGCTTTTGAAGTTCTGAGAAGAAATGTGTGGTCAAGGCAGGAAATCAGCTTGAAAACTAAGATGAGAATGTTTAATGCAGTAGTACTTCCAGTCCTGATGTAAGGTTCGTCCACCTGGGCACTGGCCAGAACAGAGGAGAGATGGTTGGATGCTTTTGAGATGAAGCTGCTGAGGAGGATACTTGGCATTAAATGGGACGATTTTGTTGGGAATAAAGACAACAGGATAAGATTGAGGCAAATGCCAGTCAGTACCAGGCTGAAGAAGGGAAGGCTGACATGGTTTGGACATGTTGAGAGGATGGATGGGAATAGAGACCTCAGGAGACCTCTGAGAGCAGTACTAATAGGAAGAAGACGGCTGGGAAGGCGCCAAGAACGAGGTGGATAGATATAATTGTCAGAGATCTTGAAGAAGAAATCCAGAACCTAGAGGAAGCGAGGGAAGTGGTTCAGGATAGTCAGTAAAAGCCTCTATATACTAATTTTTTCGTTATTCCACAAACAAAACCTCTAATCTGCCAATCATTTCCAAAAGATCCTATGTCATTTTCTACACACAAACACAAATACACACACACACACACACACACACACATATATATATATATATATATATATATATATATATATATATATATATATATATATATATATATACACACACACACACACACACACACATATATATATATATATATATATATATATATATATATATATATATATATATATATATATATATATATATATATATATATATATATGTGTGTGTGTGTGTGTGTGTGTGTGTGTGTGTGTGTGTGTGTTTGTGTTTGTGTGTAGAAAATGACATAGGATATTTTGGAAATTGATTGGCAGATTAGAGGTTTCTTTCTTTGTGGAATAACGAAAAAATTAGTATATAGAGGCTGGACTGACTAACGTTGGAAATGGCAGTGCTAACTGGTAAGGGCAAGCATAATCACGAGGAAAACAAAACTAGAGATGGCTTTGCTTGTCCGTCCGTACTTTTTCTGATCTCCCCAAAAACTACTGAGGCTAGAGGGTGGTATATTGGTATGTTGATCATCCACCCTTAAACATACCAAATTGCGCTCTCTAGCCTCAGTAGTTTTATTTATCTTATTTAATGGTTAAAATTAGTACTTGGCGAGTTGGCCATAGATCGTGCGTCTGGCTGAGAGCTACACACTGCCCCACATCGAGAGTTTCATACAGCGTCAATACGTTTGTACAGGAAACTCGATTGCCCCGAAGAAACTTCGGCGCATATTTTTCTTTGATTTTATTCTAGCTTAAAATAATTACTATGTTCTTTCTACATATAAAACTTTTCGTTTTTATTATCTCACTTGTCTACGTTCTCAAAGCTTCATGTTTTTTGTTTCTTTTACAAGCATTAAAATCATTTTCTGGATAAAAGGAACCGAGACACATTCTACTCGACCTCGTAAATGGTGATCCTGTTTTAATATTTTATGCGTTTTTACTCTTTTCTGGATGTAGTGATGGAGGTGTTTCATGAAA
>NC_061097.1:2173339-2175839 GCF_015104395.2 Macrobrachium nipponense
GGAAGATAGAAAACCTTCCCAACAGCATAATAATGGGTGCGATTAAAGGTTTTAATACAATCATCTCATATACAAGTAAAAGATGATGATGTGACTTTATAAAAAATATCAAAAAATCCCCTTGATCAAGTCATAAAAAATTCAATAGCATAGTGAAAATATCCTAAAGATAAACATAACTCCTAGGCAATTGTTTGGAGTCAAATCTCCTTCGCTAGCCCCTTACTTGTACGGATTAGTCAAAACCCAAAGAAAAAAAATAACCCTATGCGGCCCTATTATCAGTACTGTTGGTTCAATTTCATATAAACTTTCGAAAATATGTCTTTAGATCTTGTCCCCCGTTACTTGGAAACCATATCCGATTGTCATATATATAATTATCTAGATTTAGTTGATAAATTTAAACAAAATTGCTCTTTTTTTTTTTTTGCCCTACTAAAGTCCCTATAGACTCTATTTTAGAATATCTTAGGGTAATGACTAACTCAGCATGACTTACCTTTACCTAGAAGTCACAATTATTTTACTCACGAGTTTTGTGCATTTTTGATTGTAAGTTTATATTCAATGGTGATTTTTTTTTTTTTTTTTTTTTTTTATCAACAAATATTTTGGCATGGCATGGGAAAAACTGTTAAATCTTTATCACCACTACTCTCAAACCTGTACATGGAATACTTTGAAAAAGCTGCTACTACCTAATATATTTATATTCCTGTAAGGTTGGTATCGTTATGTTGATGATTTTAGGTCTGTTCTTCCCTGTTTGGTATTGATGTAATGATTTACTCTCTAAATTAAATAACCAGGTACCATCGATTAAGTTTACACAGATTTTAGAAAAAAGACAATTGCACTCCCTTTCTTAGATGTTTTTTGATACATAGAGAACTATTTCAATGGAAATTCAGTATTTATAGGAAACCGACCAACAAACTTAACTTATGTTTCATTTCTTCTCCGGGTCACCCCATCTTAATATGAAAAATACAATTTTTTTTTCCTCTATGTTTTTTTTAACGAGCATTGCGCATTGTCAGTCCACAATATTTGAATCAGAAAATTGAATACATAAGAAAAATAGGGAAATATTTATGCTATCCTTCACATATATTAGATATTTTGTTATAATAGAACCCACAAAATGTTTTAATAGTGTAAGTAACACGCACAAAAAAAAGGTCTAAAGAACATTCTCAGTTTGCCTTATTTTAACGGATTTGAAACCATTAATCAATTGTTAAAAGCTTTTAATGTCAACCTTGTTTTTTCTTAAATTTTTTTTTTTAATTTTTTTCAAACCTAAAACCTTAAAAGAATGTTAACAAAAATGGCCCTAGAGAAAGCAACAAATAATATATAAATTCCATGTAATGGATTGTCCTTCACTTTTATCTCGGACAGTCTAGCAAAGGCCTAGAACTAAGGCTAAGCCAAGCATAAATATTCTGTAAAAAACTGGGCAAACATCTAATGCAATATTCATCAAACTAAGGTGAAAACAACCGCCGAATAAATTGGGTTGGTAGTTCAGTAATTGCAAAGGTTCAAGAGATGTCTTTCAGACAAAATCTTTTAGAATCTGCTTTAATACACAAGCTTACTTCTCATTATAATTTCAATGTTAGGCATGGTTTTCCTTTTTCATTTAGACCCTTGTATTTGTAACATGTTTTAAGAATGACCTCAAGACATAATTACTGACTTAAATAAAAATCAGCTGCCTTAGAATTATTAATTTTGTTGTAATATATGTCTGACAGTATTGTGAATATGGTTTTGTTTACCAAGTTCTGATAGCTGTCACCTATAATCCTTTAACTGTCTTGATATTCTGAGACAATTGTCTTCAACCTTTAATTGCACCCATTGTTTATGCTTGTTTGGAAGGTTTCTCATCTTCCAGGTGTGTCGGATTCTAGGTACTAATCTCTTTATAATCCCTATCTGTCAGTTATACGAATCTCTTGTATTGTCTTTTCCCTCATTTATGTCAGTTTCTGCTTAGTAAAGATGTTTAAACGTCGAAAGGTCTCGCAGATCCTCCTTTGTTTATTTTTCTTCCATGGCATATATCTTTATATATATATATATATTATATATATATATATTATATATATATATATATATATATATATATATATATATATATATATATATATATATATGCATATATATAATATATATATATATATATATATATATATATATATATATATATATATATATATATATATATATATATATATATATATATATATATATATATATACTATATATATATATATATACATAATATATATATATAATATTATATATTGCTACTGTCAAAATGCATATTTCCCCTCTTTGACTGTATAAACTATTGTGTATAAGATTGTGCAACATTTTTTCAGATTCATAGATAGATTAGAGATAGGATGTTTTAAATGTTGTTCAGATTTTGCATAACATATTTATAAAAAGAATATATAATGCAGAATGTAGAAAGAGAGAG
>NC_061097.1:2183339-2215839 GCF_015104395.2 Macrobrachium nipponense
TGTACAGTCACTCAAAAATGTTTTGCAATATGTTCCAGAAATTTTCGTTCACATAACAATAATTTATTTGCTTGATATATACAAGGGAATGTGCTTTTCTTATTCGATTTGGCTATTAATGATGTGGTTAACAATATATATAAATAAGAATGGTGAGTGAAAAATCCGTATCACGAAAAATAACGAAACCTTTTAACATTTTTGTTCATGATGGTCGGGTAAAAGAGTCAAATAAAAGAAAACTATAATAGTCATCCTTTTAATCATCATGGGAGGACATCCAGAGATTTGCTTCTTCATGCATAAATAACCTAATGGAAAAGTAAAGGGGTAAAAAAAAATCCATCAGCAGCCAATGATTACTTATGGTAGAGAGAGAGAGAGAGAGAGAGAGACGAGAGAGAGATGAGAGAGAGATGAGACGAGAGAGAGAGAGAGAGAGAAAAAATAAATTATTAAATAAAGGAATCATAATAATGATGAAGAGATAAATAAAGGAATTATGATAATGGTAGAAAGAAATAAAAATCGTTTTTAGGGAAACGGGAAGTAATTTCTTTGACGCACCAGTTGTATCTGTGGTTATACCAGAGTTGCCTAATAGCACCAGATGTCACTATTATAATTGATCAGTTTTGAGTATGTTGGAAATATTTTTTGAGTGACTGTATGTAAGGCTTCATATATATATAATAATAATAATAATAATCATACTATAATGGACGTCATGTCTGTCTGTCTGTCATTCAATCACGGCCAAACGGCTGGTCAGATGGGCATGAAACTTGGCAGGGTTATGGCGGGGACCCTAAGATGGTTTGTAATGGGTTTCATCCAACCTAACCCCCTCCTTTGTAGGGGGTGGGGGTGAGAAGGGATTCCCTGAAACGGAGCTGTTCTTGCTGTGAAACGAGGCTGGTTATTCCTTGTTGACTTAGTTACTTTACGATTTTTCATACATAATTTCTGTACAACTCTCCGGAGAAAGACGCGAATATTTCAGCTCGGACATAGAAGATGAAAATTATCATCAATATCCGCAAGATTTTTTGAATAACTTAAATCCATCGGACTGCCAGGGCACACAATAACGTTGAAGAAGTACTCCCGGTAATGTTGCTTCGGAATTTCGATCCTGCCAATGGACATTGCAACGGAACGAGGTACACCATTATGGAGCTAAACTCCCACGTCATCGAAACAGTGATAGCAACAGGCCCTCACACCGGCAAACGTCTGTTCATCCCCCGGATTCCTCTGATGCCTTCGGACAACCAGTTTCCATTCCAGTTACGGCGCAGGCAGTTTCCCATCAACCTGGCCTTCTCATTCACTGCAAACAAGTCGCAGGGACAGACTTTGGATCGTGTTGGTGTGTTTCTGCCGTCACCCATGATCACGCATGGCCAACTGTATGTGGCGATAAGCAGAGCAACTGACTCCGCCAACTTGAAATTAAGTTGTGGACAAACTGATAATATTGTGTACAAAGAGGTTCTGTGGTAGGTATGTATAAAAATCGCCCTTCTTTTAATATTGCTGAACAGATACCATATATAAATTTTTCACTTCTGCAACCGTATTTTATCACCCATCGTAGATGGGTAAGTTTGCTAGTAATAATAATAATAATAATAATAATAATAATAATAATAATAATAATAATAATAATAATATCCTTTATTTCAGCTCAGGGCCATATACATTGAATATACAAAATACACAGTAACATACACAATCTAGATATATGAGACACCATGATAAGAAAAAAGAGTAATCGGCACTTATCCACAAAATAGCAGAGGTAGCATAATCATGATACTGGTAATAACAGTAATAATATTGGTGAGAGAAAACAAAATGCATTGAGAGTTATTACAGTTAGTGCACAGATTATATAACTTAAATTTCAACTAGAGACCTCAGGTGATTACAGTAGTCAGGTCCACAGGGCTAAATACGAAAATTGAATGTAGAAAAAAAAAACTTTAACTTGATAGTAATCACAGTAATAATGAAAAAATAAAATATCAGCAATATATATAACAATGACAAAGGCCTCATTTTCCCGTCTTTCCCACAAGTTAGATCTTCTTGCTTCACTCCTTAGGATGCTTTGTATGAGCGAGTTGCTGCTGTTTCTCACTCAGGTTGCCAGACTGGACATTGTTTGCCTTACAAACACGCACTGGGTCTTGGTTTCATTGTAGATTATATCAAATTCCTCTTCATATTGGCGGCAAGTGTCGATGAGTCGTTGGGGACCTTGCACTAATGGGGAAATCAGAACCATATCGTCGGCGTAACAGAGGTTGTTTATAGTTGTTTCATTGACAGTGCATCCTATTGGGAGTGAGTTCAGTTTGACATTCAAGGCATATGTGTACGTATTAAACAGGTATGGAGAGAGAATGCCCCCTTGGCGAAGCCCGTTTAGGGAGCCGAAGGTGTAGGATAATACGTTACCCCATTTGACACAGAATTGCTGTGTGGAGAACCCGCAAGGTATAAAAAAAAAATGCCCCTTTTATGCAGCTTCAGAAGAGCTTCAGGTAGTTTACTCTGTCAAATGTTTTTCTCACACCTACAAAACATAGGAAAACAGGATAGGCTGATGATAGGTAGTAGTTCAGTAATTCTTTCAGTATGTAGATGCAGGTGTCTGTTGAGTGGTTTGCTTTAAACCCGAACTGGTTGTCAGTGGTGTGTAGAAAGAGGAGAAGTCTCACAAGAAGAACCGACTCAAGTATCTTTGATGCGATCGTTGTGATTGCAATCGGTCGGTAGTTGCCAGGGTCAGCTGCATCCTTTAGCATGTTTTTGATTAATGGTATCAAGTGAACTAAGAGTAGGGAGTCTGGAAGAAACTGGTGAATTATGCACGCATTGAATAGGGCAGCTAGCAAAATGTAAATTATCGGATGGCAGAATTTGAAAGCCTCTGCGGGAAGACCATCACAGCCGGGCGATTTATTATTAGGTAGGCTGTTATGGCATCGCTAATGTTATCTGGCGTAATACGGTCTGCAAAATGAAACTGAATGTTGTCAGTAAGGAGGTTATCTACATCCCTTCGGGAAGCTTGATCATTTATGCAATTCAGGATATTGTTGAAGTGATCGCCCCACATACTTGCGATAGCTTCGTCTCCGATTGCTTCCCCTACTCTCTGTGATAGCTTTTTAGTTTTGGGATTTGAGGACTGGATATCTTTCCAAAGACGAGGGTAATCACCAGATTCTAAGTTTCTAGACATTACATCGGCTCTTAGTTGTTTTTCATTTAACCTGCAGTGCTTAAAAGCAAGTTTGAATTGCGCTCTCGCCTGCCTAATTAGTAATGCAGTGTGTCCTTCCCTCGGGCTACCATTTTGCCTCCACAGTAGAAACATTTCTCGTGAGTATGTATACAGATCTTTAACCAAGTCATTCCAACCAGGTATATTACGAGAATTACCTTGACGAAATCTATAGGCAGTCCTGCCCGAAGCAAGCATAGCAGAGATTATGTTCGAATAGAATTCAATTCAGATCCCTTCTGTAGTGGTCATTTCTACAATTTGTGTTGGTACAAGGTAAGGCGTCTGCCGGTTGAACAATTGACCGCAACCTGGTTTCCGTGGTCGCCCTAAAGTGTCCGGTTTTGTGTTGGTTTTTAATACCCTAGTTTACCGCTGGTGGGCTGTCAGTTAATGGTGTGAAAATAAACGATCCTTTTTTACATTATTTTACCTTTCTCTACTAGAATACTGTTCTCCCGCATGGATATCTCCTTGTTTCTCAGTATTGTAAAAGTTGTATTTTAATAAAGCTCTTTCACATTTACAATTGATCCCTAATCCCCTTTTTCTGTCCTGACGACATTGCGCAACTGAAACTTCAGAAGTTAAAAAAAAAGATGAATAGCATTATTGTCCTAAATCAATTTTCCTTGTATTCAAATAATATACTTATATTTTTATCCATTTATTTGTAAATCACTTAATCGACTTTTCTTTTATAATAACAGTTACTGGTCTCTTCTTTTTTTATCTCCGATTACCTCTCTTGATATTTCTTTCAAATGAACGCTATAATCATTGGAAACTTGACCTTCAAGCCAATGGCCCCTGTGGGCTTGTTCCATGTGAAGAGGGTTTCATTTCCTGAATAATAATAATAATAATAATAATAATAATAATAATAATAATAATAATAATAATAATAATAATAATAATAATAATAATAATCAAGTGTCACGAATAGAGAATTTTTTTCGACTTAATTGATTTTCCTATCTTTGAAAGTCGGCAGCGGGAATTAATATTCTTTCTGAAGTGATCATAAAGAAAATTTTCCGGATGAATTATTTTTTTCGATGATGGCATTCAGTGGTGACAAATGCAAACAAGGTACTCATTCATAGACTTATTCAGTTAAAAATATTTTAGTTTAAGCCCAAAAACAAAATGAAGTTATTTAAGCATAAATGATAAAGTATACAATATTTGACTAATACTGTTATTAGAGCAAAGTGTTTATGTCTAAGAAGAAACTTTAAGAGATGTGGGCGACTATCCTGCGACTATTTATAAGTTAACAAAGAAAATGTTTCCTTATAAAAATAATTATAGATTAAAACAGTAATTTCTCTGTGTGAAAAGTGAACGATGAAACTTTTTTTTTTTTTGATCAAGCCAAATTCACTGGTCATCTAACAATACTTCATCTTATGAAAGTAGTCTTGGGAAAGGATATCCTCTATTATAAATGACCAAATAAGACATCAATAGTTTTTATATTTTCATATAGCCGTTATTTTTTGTTTCGTTTTTTATTCTTTAGACTTTACTTGTTTTAACTATGAACATATGTACACCGGAAATGACGATGCTTTGGGCGTTTCATCAATGCTCGTTTCTTCCTTTCAAGTCATGCCTCAATAACTTTCTCATAAAAATGTTTTTCGTGTAAGTTTTCCAAGTTAACCAATTTCCTCCTTCCGCTTATGAACCTATTTTCGGTAAGACCCACTGTCATCAACTTCTGAGAACTTGGAAGCTGCATAATTATGGAGAGGAAAGTTCGTTGGAAGTTCAGAGTCAAATTTTGTTACATGTTTGCAATATAGATGCTTCATTTAACTCGACTATCCCTTGCCTCTTCTCTATTCATTAAATAACAATAATAGTTAAAATATGAAGAATTTGGATCAGCTTCATCTCATTTACAGTTCATACAATTGCACAGTAAAGAGAGTGATCTGCATGTAAATTTATAAATTGCCTATTCTGAATTAAAAAGAAAATCCTTGTTGCGGTGTTTGTCCAGTGAGATGATATACAAGATTTTTTTATAATAATCCCTCTCAATCTGCTTATAGCACTGCAGTCTCTGATTGCATGTTAGTGGCTCCGTCCAAATAATGTAGTTTTAGTCATGGTGGGTGTATGTCAAGTAAACCTATATTAAGAATTTATCCTGAACAAACCACACTGCTTCCAGGAACGTATTCACATATATGTTATTACTTCATGCTTTAGGTTCAGGAGAATCAGAAATTAGGTATCTAAGAATCTGTAATATAAATACACTAAGAAAAATTATTCATTTTGTTTCATTCTAAGCAATTTTGTATAAAATGAAATGATTCGAGGAAATCTAATTGCTTGAAGTTTGGTTTGGAATATTCATCGATCAAGTAAAGCCCTTTTAAATTCCTCTTCAAAGGATACTTGATCCGTTTTTCATTCTTTTTTCTTTAATATATTTTGTCGATTTTACCTTCTTTCCTTCACATATTCGCTAATTCTTGATTTTAACTCTCATTCCTTCTCATTCTAATCGCGACATTATTAGTTCTATAATCATTTCTATCCCATTCTATTTCATTTCTTTTAGTTTTGCTGACGAGTTACTTTCATTTTTCATCCGTCAGTCTTGCTTTATTCATTTTCTTTCCCCGATCTGCATTTCGCTTGATATTCTGCTTTGATTCCACGATATTCCTCTTTCTTCTTTTCTTCCCTCACGATTTCAATGAATTTCATCCATTCTATTTCTACATAGAAGTCTACTTCATATGCCACTAAGCATTCAGCACATTAGGCGTATCAGAGAGAGAGAGAGAGAGAGAGAGAGAGAGACAGACAGACAGACAGACAGACAGAGAAATTATGCTATTTTCCTTGATGAAAGAAAAAGTTTAAAAACTAATTTAATAGAAGAACACTCCTAATCACAAACGCCTTCGAAATGGCTGTAAATCTTACTTTTTTAGAAATAAAGAGTAAGCCGATCAGTTTCTTGAATACGCCAATGTAGCCCATCCCAACATTAAGTTCACGATCGATTACAAAGAAAACAATAAACTTGCATTTTTGGATATACTTGTGTCCCGTAACGAGCAGGGTTTATGTACCTCTATTTTTAGAAAACAAACATTTACTGGCTTAGGTACAAATCTTTATAACAGTTGTCATTTTAATTTCAAACTAAAACTCCTTTAAGTCTCTCTTCCACAGGCCTATATTTATCCTCCACTTGGTGTGGTTTCCACCAAGAAATCTCATTTCTCCAGAAGTATTTTTTAGAAAATTGCTACCCATCCAAGCTTTTTTTTAAACAATTGTATAATTTTCTTGATCGTAAGTTTGTTCCTGTTTTTAATATTCCTACTGTACCCAAGTTGACATTTTACTTCAGTATTCCTTTTATTCATGATAAGTCCTTTTATGTTCAGTTAAATGACCTTATTCACCGACACTTTCCGGTAGTTAACAGTAGAGTTATACCAAGAACCTGTTAACCACTGCTTCTCTTTTAAACATAAGACAAACTAAGCTCCTTGATGACTTCCAATGCCGTTATTTATATACTTGCCCCAAATGTAAGGTTGGGGAAATATATGGGGCTTGCTCGTCGCCTGCTAAAAGTCAGAATTGATTGTCATCGGGGAGTTAGTTACAGAACAGGCAATAAATTAGCTAATCCTGAATTTTCTAATGTACATGATCATGCCAAAAATTGTAAACAACATATTGAATATAAACATTTTAAAATTCTCTCCAGAGCCACCTCACCTCATCAATTAGCAATAACCGAATCGTTATATATTAAGAAGCTTGTTCCTTCTTTAAACAATCAAACTACCTCCAAAACACTGTACCTGTCTTGAGTGTGCCCCTGTCTCTATTTTTTATGTCATTAGGTCCTTGGTTCCCGTCCTGAGAGGTAGGGGTTTGTTTCTTTCATTCTGTCTGTGCATTTTATTTTTTTTTTATTTTTTTTTATTTCTTTTTAGAGTGTAAATATCTTTTTTAATTGTAAATTTCTTAATTCTTAAGTCTTTGTAATATTTTTATATATTATAAATACGTTTTTTCAGCTTTGAAAATGAGGCTGTGTCCTCGAAACGTCAGCATGTTTAATAAATGGACAATTACTAGTACATGACGTCTCCTTCAGCTCCTTGTTGTATGTTGGTTGATAGCAACGCTTCCCATATATATATATATATATATATATATATATATATATATATATATATATATATATATATATATATATATAATATATATATGTGTGTTGTGTGTGTGTGTGTGTGTGTGTGTGAGCGCGCGTGTGTGAAACATCATTTTATTCTCACGTGAATCGTGGTATGTTAACTATTGGAGCAATTAATAAAAAAGCACAGGTTACAAAAGCAGATTGTAAAAGACAGTATAACATAAAAACAAAAAACAAAACCAGAAAGCTATGGTAATGGAGTCTGATACTTAAAAGCAACATTCCAACTTGTCTCTTATTCTTATATTCATGAGTTTTGCATATCATAATGCCGCACTGGGAGGAGGCAGATAATGTGGTCTCACTGAAGAGCGTGGAATAATGTGTTAATCGATAAGGATATTTAACATGAAAATATGTTGAACATTTAAATACCGTTTAGCTTATTTCTTCACTGCTAAAACATACTTTTACCTCTGTCACATGAGGCACATTTTGCACCGACAGGAGAGACGAAATGAAAATAGCACAATACTAAAAGGAATCAAAGGAACAGGTCAGGATGAACTCTTGTGAAGTTGAATTTCAATGGGCTTTGAGGACGCAGGAATGTAACATTGAGAAGAGAATTTATTCGTACATTAAATTCAATCGAAACAAGAATTTCGACACCTAAACGATATAACATAATACATACATACATATACTATTTGCAATGTGTATACACGTATGCTAACTTATGCACAACCCTGATTGATTTTGATGTCTTTGTCAACATTACTTTGTTCTTAACAAGTCTGTAATGATAATGATATTTTCATTGCAGTTAAGGATCTCTCCAACTTCAATTTAAATTGATAAAGAGACTCCATAAAAATGTGTGATGAGGAAAGTATCCAAGTCCGACATAGATAGAATGCTTTTCTGCCTCTAAAGCCCAACTGTCAGGTGTTCGGTTTTCCTTGTGTTCCGGGCTATTGGTGGATATACCATTCCCTCCTCTTGTCTTGGTAACGACAGACGACAGAGACACCAACCTATTGAGACCCAACTCAAGCAAAGGAAGGAAACTTGGAAATGGAAGTTACTCCAGATATTGTCACTTCTCGGCAAAGGCAGTTATCCTATGACTCTCCTCATTTATTGTAATGAAAGCAATTACTTAACATTTGATCCTGCTTTTTTCCATTTTCTCTTGCGCTGTCAATCAGCACGTTCAGCACTCTACTATTGTGCCAAGGATAGATAACAAGAAATTCGAACGAATCATTAAAATAAGACGTCTTTGTTTTAAT
Source organism: Macrobrachium nipponense (assembly GCF_015104395.2). Classification (NCBI taxonomy): domain Eukaryota; kingdom Metazoa; phylum Arthropoda; class Malacostraca; order Decapoda; family Palaemonidae; genus Macrobrachium; species Macrobrachium nipponense. Next base: position 2,192,122 of record NC_061097.1, read on the forward strand.
AGATAAGGGTAGGCTCCACTTTGGGGGGTGCCGATAGTAAAAAATATTTGCCAAATATACACTAATCAAGACAGGCTAATGAAATTTTCAGGCATTATTAGCACTATAATAATGCATATTCCCTGTGGGTTTTATCATCCTACAGGGAAAATTGATGATTTTATGAAAAAAAAATGTGAAAAAACGGAAATTTCCGGCCCTCGTACTGAAGGTTATTTGGTGATTGGTGAGAAACTACAGTCTGAATAGAAATTTGGTCTGACAGAATGTTGGTATATCCACCTGGAACATGCACAAAAAAAATTATCAAAATAGAACAGTAAATAAGCACGTAATAACAAAACAAAGAGCAACAACTTTTTTGTAAGTTCAGCGAAAAGCCCGCCGAAATATCAGACTATAGCTAGGAAGAAATATCTAGGAAAAATTCAAATCTCGATTTAGGGACAAAACCTTTGAGAGTTTGTAGTTATTATGTCACTTGATAGCCTAAAACATCTAAAAATTATATTATTTAGGACAATCAAAGAAAAAACCACCCCCACCCTTTTTTTTTTTTTTTTTTTGGAGGTGGTTTTCTTTGATTGGCCTAAATAATATAATTTTTAGATGTTTTAGGCTATCAAGTTACATAATAACTACAAACTCTCAAAAGGTTTTGTCCCTAAATCGAGATTTGAATTTTTCCTGAATATTTCTTCCTAGCTATAGTCTGATTTTTTCTTTTTTTGGACAGGCTTTCGCTGAACTTACGAAGTTGTTGCTCTTTTTTTTGTTATTACGTGCTTATTTACTGTTCTATTTTGATAATTTATTTGTGCATGTTCCAGGTGGATATACCAACATTCTGTCAGACCGAATTTCTATTCAGACTGTAGTTTCTCACCAATCACCAAATAACCTTCAGTACGAGGGGCCGGAAATTTCCGTTTTTTCACATTTTTTTTCATAAAATCATTAATTTTCCCTGTAGGATGATAAAACTCACAGGGAACTATGCATTATTATAGTGCTAATAATGCCTGAAAATTTCATTAGCCTGTCTTGATTAGTGTATTTTTGGCAAATATTTTACGATCGGCACCCCCCAAGAGTTAACACATCCTCTGCAGAAAACGCTAACTCAAGGAATTGCCATCAGTCTTGCCATCAGTCTACCTTCTGTGCACCTGCATTGCCTGTTTTCTAAACATCGTTCTGTCATTATATGAGGGCTAAAATCTGCTAACCCACTTCATTGTTTTACATTTCTTGTTTTAGAGAGTCGTGCCGTTTTCCTACGGTAGAGAGAGAGAGAGAGAGAGAGAGAGAGAGAGAGAGAGAGAGAAAGATTGAAAGAGAGAGAGAGAGAGAGAGAGAGAGAGAGAGAGAGAGAGAGAGAGAAACTCCTAAACTTGTCTGCTGGACCTTCGGCTTTACGCCTTTACATTCCATATGTAATAAAAACCAACCACTTTAATGAAAAATCAAGGTGTTTTTCCTGTTCCAATTTGGTGTCTTCCTTTCTTTGTAATTTTCATTTTCCTTAATTTTCTCTCTGTTTAATTTATAAAAAAAAATATCTTTTATCAAAAAGAGATTATTGGTAAGATATGCATATGTATACACACACACACACACACACACACACACACATATATATATATATATATATATATATATATATATATATATATATATAGTATATATTGTCGAGTTATGGTTTTTAGATTTATAATCCATGAACTCTGGTTCTTTAAAATTATATATGATTGTTCATTTTTTTAAGCTTTCTTGTTTAATTTTTAATATAAAGGTATAACATGAAAAATTCTATTAACTTAAAATATATTTACAAACTGAAACATACAAAATTAACAAACTTCATGTATAACACCAGGAACTTTATATAATATAAATGTCTAATGAAGATCTTGCGAGTAAAATCAGGATCTGGAAAAGTACTGCACGTGATTACAATCTGACAAAAGAATCAGGAGCGTCTTAAGATGAAATAAGATCCAAGGATCAGAGTCTAGGGTCTAGGATCAAGAATGGAGTAGACTGACCAAGGGTCTAAGGAGTTCTGCAAAATACAAACATTTACAGCTATATAACACTAATATAATTATGTTCTTGTATCAGAAAAATGCACAATGAAGTAAAACAAAACCTTGTTATAACTCTATAAACTTTAAACACTCACAGGTTAACATATGACATTTCCCAAACACAAACAATCTTCATTAGTTTTATACAGTAACACTTATAAAACACTGAATCACTTTAACACGACATTATATAAAGACACTAATACATAGAACAATTTATATAAAGAAGTCTTTTCAGTACTTACTGTTACGGGTGGCTAGGTGTCAGGTAGTGATCGAGCGGAAATGCCGGGGACTCTCCATGTTAAGAAAACAAAATCAAACAAGGACAACCAAATAAACAAATAACTTCTTTAGTCCATGGAGTGAAAATATAAACAAGAGATGGCAGCACAGCATTCCTCGACAAACCCCCCTACTAAGTTTGAACGACATGCTTAAAACAAAAAACTATATGCACCTACTGATCATATCTGAACACACATTATCAGACCCTCTTATGTACTCAATAAAGAAAGAATATGGTTGCAAACTTAATGCCCAACGCATAAGGCGGTCATTCTTATTTTTCATACTGCTAAGATACTTAAGAGGTGCATGATCTGTTTTGAAGAACAAATTCTTTACCATACAAAAATTCTTTAAATCTTTTCTATTCCCCAAACAATTGCAAAAAGTTCTTTCTCATAGTAGAGTAATTCAATCAGATTTATTTAATTTCCTACCTGCATAGCAAACTGTTTAAATATACCATCATGATCCTGCAATATAACAGCACCCAAACCCAAAAAACCATGATACGACGCATCTGTTCGCAAATAAAATTTCTTTTCTACATCAGGCAACATCAAGATAGGAGATTTTAAAAGATAAGCTTTAAGATCATTGAAACATTTAAGTTGATTATCAGACCAATTTAATTTATTACTAGAGTTTTTCTTCAATAAATCATTAATCGGGGCAGCCAAAATAGAAAAGTTTGGTAATAAATCTATTGTAATACCCTAATGTTCCCATAAATGAACGTAAGTCCTTCTTGTTGTTGGAGCAGGCATATTAACAATATCATCTTACTCTGGATTTAATAGGCGATAACAGTTATTTCCTAGTTTATACCCAAGATACTTTATTTCACTGAATGCGAAGAAACATTTATCAGGACCAGCTGTTAGGCCATGGTCACGAAGTCTTGAAAGAACTAACTTAATATGATTAAGATGATCTCTCCAGGATTTACTGAAAATAACAATGTTATCAAAATAACAAGATACATTTGATAACCCTGACAATACTTGTCTCATCAATCTTACGAATGTTGCACATGCGGTTTTAAGACCAAATGGCATAACTTTAAATTCCATTAACCCATACTTAGTAGAAAAAGCTGTATATTTCATAGCTCTAGGATCTAATGGAACCTGCCAGTACCCCTTACACAGGTCTAACTCAGTAAAATATTTAGCGCCATTCATTTTATGTAAATCGTCATTTATACTAGGCATCGGTTCTGCATCAAATTCTGAATATTTATTAAGAGTTCTAAAATCAACACATAAACGTATACTTCCATTAGGTTTTCGTACAATAACAACAGGTGAACAATAATCAGAAGTTGAAGGTTGAATAATATCCATATCAATCATTCTATCTACTCCTTATAAATTCATCGAGCAAACTTAAAGGAATTGGTAGTTCTTAGCTCTGATTGTTCTCACTTTGTAATCTTACATTATGAGAAATAGTCTTAGTACGACCAGGAGTATCACTCATGACGTCTGTACATGACTTTCAATAAACATTTAAGATCATTAATTTTATCAGGTGACAAAGATTCACAAAAGTTATAATTACCAGAGTTTTCATCTTTTGATGGCAATTCACAACAATTATCGTCAGTAACGGCAATAACAGGCTGTACTTCAGCTTGAAGAGCTGAAAACAAATTTGATGAATTTACAAGATCATTTACTTCTTGTTGAATTACACTAATCTTAGTTCTTCTATGATAAGTTTTAAGCATATTTGCATGATATAACTTTAATCTATTTCCTACTTTGACATAGTAATCAACACCATTAGAATGAACATCAGTGATTACATATGGACCTTTCCATTGCATAAGGAATTTATTTGAACTATTTGGAAGCATAACCAAAACTTCATCATTAACCTTGAATTTCCGAGAGGAGGTTTTCTTATCAAATACTCTTTATATTTCTTGGCACTAACCTTGGCATTATTTACTGCCAACTTCAGCCATGCTCTGCAATTTATCTCTAAGGTTTTAATTATGTACTGATTAACTAGTAGTTAATTCTCCATCAATACTGTTATTAGATACCAATTCATGTAAAATAGATAATGGACCTCTTACATTTCGACCATACAGCAATTCAAAAGGACTGAACTTTAAACTATCATTTGGAATTTCACGATATGCAAATAAGGCAACATTAATATATTTATCCCATTCATTCGGGTTATCAATACAAATTTTCTTGAGCATATTTTTCAAAGTTCCATTCATACGTTCAACCATTCCGTTACAAGATGCATGATAAGGACTTGTGTAAATGGCTTTGATACATAATAGTTTATTAATTTCAGACATAAGATCAGACTTGAATTGAGTGCCACGATCATTAAGGATTTCTTTGGGTATACCAACTCTACAAAATATCTCCATTAATGCCTCAGCTACAGAAATTGTATCAATATTGCGTAAAGCAAACTGCTTCGGGATATCGAGTAGCCATATCTATCACCGTAAGAATATACTTATGACCTTTCTTAGTAGAAGGAGTGATAAGGAGGACCAATTAGATCAATAGCAATACGTGAAAAAGGTTCATTCACAATGGGCATTGGCACTAAAGGTACTTCTTTGGTTTACTGCTGAACTTTTGACACGAATGACAAGATTTACAGATCTATGTATAATCTAAGCTTGCCCTCGGCCAATAGAATTTCTGCATGATCTTATGCTATAGTCTTACGAGATGAAAAGTGTCCCGCCAATAAGATTCATGTGCTAACTTAATGAGTTATATTGCGTGCTGAAACTGGCACTACTAACTGTAATTTTTCCTACATCTTCAGGTTTACTACTTTCAATGCACTTACGATATATTAAATCTCCAATATTTACGTACTTTACTGTCCGACATTTTAAGGTTACACTTTCTTCGTTATTAAGCAACTTACGAATACTAGCAAGTGAAGGACATTCATTTTGATACTTCCTAAATTCATCAGAATTAAGACCATATTTCCCTTATCCAAAGATTCAAGATTACTAGACATAGGACGTTCATTTACTTTACTCTTAGCTTTTGCTCTCGTTACAACATTACGTTAACGTTACGATCAGAAGCAAACTCATCACCATGAATTAAACTTAAACCTGCATCACCATTATGTTTAAGTCCAGGTATAAGACCAATAATGACATCTGCGCAACGTATGGGGGCAAACAATAGCTTTAACTTCACCAGAAAAAGAATTTAGCTCAACAATTGTTTATGCACTGTATTTAGGTTTACAAAGGTCTACCAAGATAGTCATAAACTTTTCACTTTCCTGCCACGAGGGTAATATTTAAAGGTACTAAGTATCTCTAACAACCACGGTATTGCACCCAGTATCAAAAACTATCTCAACTGACTGATCAAAAATCTTTCCATCGGTACAGTTACACAATTATGCAATTTTCTTCACGGCCAAGTACTACACCTATTTTAGGCACTACTTTATCAGATTTCTTATTTAATTTGTACACAGAGCAATTAGGACGAATATGACCAACTTCACCACAATGATGACAGTTAACATTAGAATCAGATGTAGTTACCGAATTCGAACTTAGGATGAAATTGAATTTTTATCAGCAAGAGGTTTAGCATGAGGTTTAGAGTGATTTTATCATTACTCTTACGGCATTTCTTCATACCATGAGCAACTAGATATCTATCTGCACTCTCAGCAAGTTGACACGAATTCTGAAATGACTGTTCTAGCAAAAATGAACGAAGATCATTAGAACAACTAGATAACATTTGATCAAAAATCATAAAATCTCTGACAGATTCATAATTTTTCTCTACATTTGCTAGTTCCAACCACTTATCAAAATATTGTCCCAATTTACAATTGAACTGTACAAAACTTTCGTCAGTATCAATAATAGAATCTCTAAACTTCCTTCGATATACATTAGAATTAATGTGAAAAGCTTTAAGCAGAGCTTTCTTAAGTGCAACAAAATTATTGACAATATCGCTGGACAAGCTACAATAAACTTTCAAAGCTCTACCACGCAATAGAGTTCCCAATAACATTGAATAATTTTCTTCTTTCCATTTGTAAAATTTCGCTAATCTCTCAAAGCGATCTATGTACAAGTCTATTTCGTCTACGGTCTCGTCAAATGGTGGAATTTTAGGCAAAGAAGACCTTAAGGGATCAACAATGGATTATGATCTGGAGTGTAATCAGGACTAGATTTCAATTTAAGTACTTCTAATTCATGTTTTTCTTTCTCTCTCTCTCTCCTCGTCTACTCTCTCTCGCTCTCTCTCTATAGTTTATCTAACTCACGCTTTGCGATTCTTTCTTCTCTTTCTTCGTCTGCTTTTCTTTCGGACCTCGTCATATTCTATCTGAAGCTTAACTGTTTCTGTAACAAATTCATCAATTTGAGTACCAGTAAGGCCTTGTTTAATTGCACTGTCAATTAACGGTTTAACATCCATAATGAAAATTAAAATTCAGTACACTTTAACTAAACGTACAAAATACATCCAAGTAACATTCCCTTGAAAACAAGTGAACGACAACTAGAAAATTACACTCTACGTGAATAATCAATCATCGTAAAATGTAACACTACCTAATGAATGCGAAGTTAAACTTTGACCCACGCATAAATTATTCAACAGACTGCTAAGAACAAGTCACTTAAAGCAAGCCCATTATAACAATAACGCAGTTACATTGTTAGCAAACACTGAATCACAAAACTAATTCATAATGTATTGCTGTAAACAAATCGCGCAAACTTTATATAAGTTTAAGAATGCACACAAAAATTAAGCATTTAATCAGATACTCAACCTCTAATTAATGCCCGTATACTAATAAGAATGCAAAAGTTATTGTAAGCATATAATCAAGATACTTAACATCTAATTAACGCTCTATACAAAAAACGCATTGAAAAACTTACAAAAATTTTAAGTCAACAACAGGACAGCGACATACCACCAGCCATAAATTTCCATAAACTCCTTTTTAACAATTTCAAGGTCTTACCTTACTTCCATAGAATCAAAAGGGAAGTAAACAAGACTCAATTTGAAAACCAAACACACCTGGGTCCAAGTCCGACACTTCTCTCATCAATTCCTGGTACAAAATCAAATAGAAAACAGAAAACATTAAATTCATGAACAAATCATCCTACTCACTGCGCCAATTGTCGAGTTATGGTTTTTAGATTTTATAATCCATGAACTCTGGTTCTTTTAAAATTATATATGATTGTTCATTTTTTTAAGCTTTCTTGTTTAATTTTTAATATAAAGGTATAACATGAAAAATTCTATTAACTTAAAATATATTTACAAACTGAAACATACAAAATTAACAAACTTCATGTATAACACCGGAAGGCGTTTATAGTAAAATATAAATGTCTATGAAGATCTTGCGAGTAAAATCAGGATCAGGAAAAGTACTGCACGTGATTACAATCTGACGAAGAATCAGGAGCGTCTTAAGATGAAATAAGTCCAGGATCCAGAGTCTAGGGTCTAGGATCAAGAATGGAGTAGACTGACCAAGGTCTAAGGAGTTCTGCAAAATACAAACATTTACAGCTATATAACACTAATATAATTATGTTCTTGAATGCAGAAAATGCACAATGAAGTAAAACCTTGTTATACTCTATAAACTTTAAACACTCACAGGTTAACATATGACATTTCCAATACACAAACAATCTTCATTAGTTATACAGTATACACTTATAAACACTGAATCACTTTAACACGACATTATATAAGACACTAATACATAGAACAATTTATATAAAGAAGTCTTTTCAGTACTTACTGTTACGGGTGGCTAGGTGTCAGGTAGTGATCAGAGAAATGCCGGACTCTCCATGTTAAGAAAACAAAATCAACAAGGACAACCAAATAAACAAATAACTACTTTAGTCCATGGAGTGAAAATATAAACAAGAGATGGCAGCACAGCATTCCTCGACAATATATATATATATATATATATATATATATATATATATATATATATATATATATATATATATATATATATATATATACATATGCATATCTTACCAATAACTCTCTTTTTTGATAAATCAAACAGAGAGAAAAATTAAGGAAAATGAAATCACAAAGGAAGGAACACACCAAATTGAACAGGGAAAACACCTTGTTTTTTCATTAGAGTGGTCTGTTTTTATTACATATGGAATGGAAAGGTGTAAAGCCGAAGGTCCAGCAGATAAATGTAGGAGTCTCTCTATCTCTCTCTCTCAACTGTGGAAAACGGCACGACTCTCTAAAATAAGAACTTTAAACCATTGAAGTGGTTAGCAGATTTCAGCCGACATATAGTGACAGAACGATGTTTAAAAATCCTGAACAAATAACAATATATATTTTATATATATATATAATATATATTTATATATATATATATATATATATATATATATATATATATATGATATATATCTATATATATATATATATATATAAATATATATAATATATTTCAGGATTTTAAGCCAGATGAAGGAAAAATAATACCTCTTTTTATAAAAAAATTTACTTATTCTCGAGTTGCCCCTTTAAATTGAAAGCCTCCGTTCTCCCCAAATCATCTGTACGCCCATTGGCTGCATAGGATTAATCTCCCCAGGTGTTCTGAATGGGGGGAGAAATTCATCGATTCTGAGATTTTAAAAGGACGAGGCTACAGCAGCTCACTGTTAAAAATTCCAGAGAGGTCTAAGAAGCCAGCCGCCTCTCACCTGCTGAACACCACTTCCCCCTTTTTGGCCCCCTGCTCCTCTGGGGATCCAACACATGTACTTTTACCTTCCATAGTGCATAGGATCGATCAGAAAATGAGAAGACAACAAGACCAAGGATTTCCGGGTACTGTGAGAGTAATTTTTAGTGAGTGTCAGTGAGTCATTTTTGCCTCTTGTATGTATTTTTTTTCATTCTTTCCTCCCACTTGGTTCAGCTCCTCACTCCAGAATTTTTGGTTCAATTCTGTGATTAATTCCCCTTGAGTGAGCTTTAATATGCAAGGCTAATAGCAAACAATCTGCAACATTCTCCCACATGTCCATCGTCTTAGTACTGATGCTAGAATGCAATCTCTTTGCAAACAAATATCGTGCCTGATTGTGAGAGAAATATTGGGAACCCTTGGGTACGTCGCTTGCATTTAAATAACCTACTTTGCGAAAATCCTACTTCTACTCATTTCCCAGCCATGTGTTTCCGGTGGACCTGCAATCAACCACGTTCCATTAATTTCTGGACCTACACATAATTTAAATGTAAATGTAGTTCATTTAAACGAAATCCAAGTGTTTAAAGAAAATACCTCTTTTCAGTAATAACGGCCTTCAGCCATAGATTTTTGTTTGTTTAAAAACCTCCTCCAGCCTCATAAGGCCATTCTAGGAGTGTCAGAAGGTCACCTCTCCACATTGTATACTGAGGGACGAGCAGTTCATTATATATATAATATATATATATATATATATATATATATATATATATACATAATATATATATCTATATATATATATATATATATATATATATATATATATATATATATATATATATATATATATATATATATGGGTCTAGGACTTTTGTCTAAAACTCTTTGGTATAAACCAGCTTTAGTCTAAGACACTCTGGGCTAAAGACACTTTTGGCTGATAACAACTTGGTCTAAATACACTCTCGGCTATAACTCTTCTTAACAAAGCACTATCAGGAAATAATTATTATGTTTTAATGAGTTGCTAGTTGCGAAAGTTTCTTAATTTTGTCGAAAAGTGAACACTTTGGGCTTTTACCTATTGCTGATGTCCCTATAGGGATGCAGTGCTTAAAAGAAAGTGCATCTGAAAATGCCTTGCCGTTTGTAGAGTACGAAATGGAAGACGTTCCAAGTCATTATATCCAGCATCTGAATGGAATGTTTACAAGCTCACAAAGGATGGAAAATCACGTACGATAAATTCTGCTGAAGCATGTCATAGGAGATTTAGTGTCCCAGTTAGATCTTATTCAAATCTATATAATGTTCTCGATTATCTAAGAAGAGAAGAACAACTTATACAGTTAAGAATATCTCAACTTTCTTTAGGGACAAGCCCCAAGAAAAAAATACCAAAGAAGCAAGAAGAGGAGAAAGAAAACTAAATGTTGTTGCCGATTACTAGAATCGTTCAATGGAAGATTATTTTCGCAGTATTGCGTATAATCTGGGTTCATATTAAATTCTTACTACGGTTTTTCAAGAATCTTGTATTTTTTACATTTAAAATTACATAGATAAAATACGACAATTATTATGCTATTGATTTTTTTAATAAATGTGACAATTTGTAGTGTTCTGTTTTGTTACATTTTTGCAAAATTGTAATTTTTACAAAATAATCTTAGACCATAGCGTCATTAGACCAATGTACTCTTGGGAAGAGCGTCTGCTACTATTATTGCTATCTTTTTTTCTTTTTTTTTAATATGGTCACAGTCCACAATGTCAAACTCTAACAGTTACTCGATCCTACGATCTTGTTGAGAAATTAATATTCTTAAGGACATATCTGTATCAGGGTAAAAAATACAATTTGTTCTCACTGCATCAAGAAATTTATAAATTACTTCTTTCCAATGAAAATCTCGCTACTTTACTCAAGCAAACTCTTTAATGCATTTACGCTAATAATTCTGTCTTTAAATCTTGATTACAATTCTTCGATAGGGATAAATGGGATGCATTGTCGTTCGTGATACTTTAAATGTGATCAGAACACGGCCTAAGAGAACCATCCCCTTTTTTTCTCTCTTATTTTTTATATACATATTTTTTTCTAATGGTACTTTTTACAAATTCCCTATTTGCATTTCCTTAACACAACATGCTATTGATTACACTACTAAAGGCTACACAACTCATTCATTGTGCAGTCAAATTAATACTAATATTACTATCAGTGACAATTTTTAGCAATCACGGCAGCGGTTAGGGAGAGGCTTCTATAGAGGAGGGGCGAGGTCTCCCACCTCCGGGGGTATATGAATGGTATCCTCTCATTACATCCCTATAGTGTCCGAAGACACTATCCTGTAATGTTCTTCTCTATCTGCCTTACGGTTGAGATGTTCCCGTTTTCTATGCAATTTGCCCATAGGTCAGCAGCTAGGACTAATAGTGCCAGCAGCGGTGCCGCCGATCGCTACTGGCGTTATTAGTTTGCTTGCATCTTCTTCACATCGCACCTGGATTCTCTCACTGGTTGCTGGCTGTCATCTGACGTCTATCATCTATTCCTAATTCTAACATCGGGTTCGGGTGCCACCACCACGGTACCAACTTTGTTTGTCATTTGACTTTGGCATCCACGGCACTGTAACCGTCGATTTTTAATTCTCCCACAAAAGTCTTTGTTTCGAACGGATTTTTCTAGTATTTTTGTTAATATTTCCACCGATTCGAATTCTCTCTCGCCCGTTCGTCACCGAATTCGGTCTCAAAACTGTCTAACAGCTGTAATTTAATAACGATTTCTGCGATCGTACTCTTTCTGTCTGGTTAGCACTGTGCATTTCGAAATCGTAGGGCCACTCGATTTATTGTTCCCTTTCAGCATCCATTTAACTTTCTTTCGTTTCCATGTTCATTTCACTTCGTATTACTATTTGTCGGCTAAAATAATTTAGTACTAACGTTTGTTTAACACCACAAGACCTCACAGGACCCCACGACTGACACCAACATTATGTCACCTGATCTCGGTCATTTGTAGGTTCGGGATATGAAGGAAACACAGGAGAGAGAGAAGTTTACATGCATGTGATGTAGGCCATGCAAAAATAATAATCGAGGAAACGTTTAACACAGGTGTATTCTTCTTAGCTAAACAGGTGGCTTTTACTTGTAATTATTACGTTAACTATGCTGGTGCACATCCGGACGGCAGGCTGTTATTAAAACCAAGGTATAAAGAATAAGGGAGAGAGGTACAGTCACTGGTCGCGGAGGTAGTTGTGGGGTATTTCCGTGACAGGCCTGGAGGCCAGGGAGGGATGGGAGTGGTCAAGGCAAGCACTACCTTGGGAAACTTAAGTACCTTGGGTCGAAGAGATTGGGCCTGTAAGATGTCCTTTTCACTCTGTTATCTTGTATACGTTTGGTGTTCTTTTGAATTCATATAGGTCACTGTACTACACATACAAAATCGTGGATTGATAATGTTTGGCTCTCTAATATATAATAGAAACCTTAAATTAATATGCTTGACAGGACTTAAAAAAATATTCAATTAGCATTTGACCTGGCATTTATTTACAAGGGCTTATGTATAATTTTACAATACATTATTTAATAAACTAACATAGATACAGATAACATATAACAGTATCTGGCTTCATTATGGAAATGAAAAATACTTAGTAAAAGTGAAAAAACAAAATTTTTTTAAATTTTCGTGGCATCATTTAGTTAATTTATGCATCTTTTTCTTTTTTTGCCTACTTGATAAAATTTGGGCATTCAGAGCTCTCATCCTAAAAAAAATCCGACATATGACAAAAAACAATATTACTTTAAAAGGCAAGGATAAACAATTTTCAATATGGCATGCCAGGTCGCATAATACTCCATTGCCTGGTCTCAGTGTATTTTCTCCATTGACACATTTTTTCCATTACCATTAATTTTTCAAATAACTCAGCACTTGGTTAAGTTAATTTATCATCGTGTCGCTCTACTGCACTAATCCAGGTACCTTTCAATATTTTAAGTTTACATCCTAAGAACTGATAATCTGGAAATTTAGATGCCACATAACCTCCAACTTATCGAAGGCCCTCTTCGTCTGCAACATTCTCTAAAGTTATTTTATGAAATTCATTTTCAAAGTTTTCTGAATCTTCTTTTGGCATCTTCTCATCTTCAGTAGAGGCAAACACCACTGCAAAAATCATAAGCTCTCTTTCAAGATCGGTTTCATTTGAATCATTATTTTCACAACTTTTCTCTTGACTGAACATTCCTTCCAGTTATAGAGTTTATTTTGCCAAGTAAATATGACCTTATTCTGTGTTTGACTTCATCTGGCGTAAGATGATCATAAGTTGCACCCATTTGTCTAAGATAACCAAACATGTTTTCCAGTCCATCTTGGTTAAGTCTGGAGGTAATTATGTATGATACATCATATTTACTTTTATACATATGCAACCTTGGCAAGGATTTGCATGACAAATTAAGCCCCTTTTGGAACTGATAGATCTTATTACTTTTGCAAACTTCATATTGTCAAGGATTTTATTCTGTTCCGTCAGTTGCATCCCATAAGATATTATAGATTTTTTTCTGTCATAAGGTACTCTTGAATTGAACACATCAAACCAGGAGTCGGCAAGCTTTATAAAGTCCCTTGTACTTTCCCAGGACATGCTCGTCAAAAGTCCCTGACTTCCATAAAAATCTAAAGCTTTAGATGTTGTTTCCGAAAGAAGCTGCACTGCTTTCCTCACATTCATACGTCTGAATTTTATTATTGGGGCTCGCGATCCAAGAAGTTCCTGCTGCAGGTCTCTTTTATATGCATTTTCTTCAAAATGTTTACTGCATATGCGATGAGCAGTAGGGTTAAGGTAGTCCTTTCTATTATAACGATGAACCCATTTCCGTCTTGTTTCCTCATCACGAGGGAATCGGAAAAAGGATACTTCCTCTTTTTTTCTACTATTTGAATAACAACCAAGCACGGCGCAGTTGTTTGGCATTATTTAGATAATAATTTAGATTATATAAAAAAATCAAAACTATGGTTGTATTCGAAGAATGTAAAACTAAATCAATACAGAGATGACTGAAGTTATCTGTGATATACATTTGAATGAAACGGTAGCTGAGTGACTTCTCGCCCTGACATGGCCTCCAGGTGATGCGTCTCTTGGGGGGATAAGCCGCAACCCCCCACAAATGACTCTGCCTGACCATTCTATATACCTTGATTAAAACTACATAGCAATACACGTCATTGTGTGGCGGCCGACGGGACTAGAGGGCACTGGGGACTCGACTCGACCCTGCTTGTGCTGTATGGGATCCACTAACGAACTGATTTGACCGCTGGTGCAGCTTCTGTTTCAAATGCCCCGCTTCACACGGCATCGTTATGCAAGTAGCTGATTGGTTATTCTGGCGCCTCAGACATAAGGGCCAATCAAGAAGGGGTATAGAAATGCGGGGCACTCTTTGTCTTTGGCGGTTGACTTATGTTATTACACATACACACAGTATCAGTTATAATATTTTCACGGGACATCAGAATATCACAAAAAGGCATATTCAAAACTGTATTGAATTAGCTCATATATATATATATATATATATATATATATATATATATATATATATATATATATATATATATATATATATATATATATATATATATATATATATATATATATATATATATATATATATATGTGACAGTACTTACTTTCTTCGCACAGCTCTAAGGTAACGTGCGCCGACTTGGAGGCTATACTTTGGAGAATTAGACTTCTTAACTTGCTGAAAAGTCTTGATCTGGAGTTCGCTAAAAGGGTTCTAATTTTGGATGTGAAATGAAATTGATATGTGCTTATTACTTCATTCTTTGTTCGGGGTTCTTACAAAAGTTTTTCCACCTTCTGAGTTACTGGGCTTTTGGACTGATAAAACTTAATTGGCCCTTATTGCAATTACGAGTCTATAGGCACGAGGGAATTTCACAGAGTATTGATTGTCACTTATCACTGTTCTTTAGATTGATTCGCACACCACACTTTTGCACCTGTTCTTCTTCTGGGGATTCTTCTGTCTTTCTCTGTTCGGCTGCTGCACCACTCGTGCTCTCCCCCCTCGTTCCCCTCTTTGTTGTTATCTTCTCTTGACTTCTCTGTTCCCCTTTTTTCTCTGCTCTCGTTTCTTCTCTCTCTGTCTGCCCTTTTTGTTGGGTTGAAATCTCCTTAGCACCGCCTTTGAATTTTTGGATTCTGACTGGGTGTGGCATCTTCTAAAAGACTTCTTGTGTCTGAGTGGCTGCAAACTTGTATACAAACCGCCTTCCTGTCATATCTTCTACCGTGATTCGTAGGCTTTGAATTTTTATACGCCTCCTACTTGATGTCTTGGCCTTTTGGGGGTGTATCCCTTGGTAACCTCATAGGTCATTCGTTGATACCCCTTTTGGGCTGTCTTATGACCAACACTCATGGCTTTTGATTCGTCAATACTAGAGGCCTATATTTGGAAAGGTGGAGCTTAGATTTTCACACGATCCACCTTTGAAACAAGGAAGCCTTGAATTTCCCTTGGTTATATTAAACAGAAGGCTCTTGAAAAGGTCCACCTTACATTAATTCTCAGACGCTTGAAGTGTCACAAATGTCGGGCGTGCCAGAGAATCACTTAATCATCGGAGATGAGGCGTAATGGGTTGGATTCCAATTTCTCGAAGATGCCTGGGAGATGCAGACCAGATGCCTCTGGGCTAACGCCTAATCGCTTTGGGTCGAGTCCGAGAAAACGATACCTTCATAAAATTGATTATTTTCATTCTCTTATCCCTCTTTCTTTTCTTATTATCCGTTACGTGCCTTTTTCTTAAGTATTATTAAGTTATTGCCTTTTGTAATAACAACACTGTGCCACACTATTACACACACACACACACACAGATATATATATATATATATATATATATATATATATATATATATATATATATATATATATATATATATATATATATATCTATATATATATATATATAGCACAAAGAAGAGCGAGACCATGGTTGTGAGTAAGGATGATGATTGGGTGCACATGGAGGATATGACAATCAGAGGACAGGAACTCAAGCAAGTTGAGAAGTTTGTTTACTTGGGAAGTGTGGTAACAGCAGACGGGAGGCAAATTGAAGATATACAAAGAAGAAAACTAGGAGCAGCAAGAGCTTTTGAGGTTCTGAGAAAAAAACGTTTGGTCGAGGCATGAAATCAGCTTGAGAACTAAGATAGAATATTCAATGCAGTAGCACTACCAGTCCTGATGTATGGCTCGTCCCACCTGGGCACTGACCAGAACAGAGGAGAAAAGGTTGGATGCTTTTGAGATGAAGCTGCTGAGAAGAATACTTGGCATTAAATGGGATGATTATGTTAGAAATGAAGACATCAGGGTGAGATTGAGGCAAAGGCCAGTTCAGTACCCAGGTTGAAGAGGGAAGGCTGAAATGGTTTGGACATGTTGAGAGGATGGAAGAGAATAGAGACCCCAGGAGAGCACTGAGAGCAGTACAAATAGGAAGAAGACCGCTGGGTAGACCAAGAAACGAGGTGGATAGACATAATTGTCAGGGATCTTGAGGATGAAATCCAAAACTTAAGGAAAGCGAGGGAAATGGCTCGGGATAGAGACAGATGGAGAGAAACTGTATCAGCCTTATGCACTGTCGTGGCGGAAGATAATCTAAAATCTAAATGTTATTGTATGTATATATTATAATATATATTAATTATATATACTAATATTAATATATATATATAGATATATATATAATATTATATATATATATTATTATTATATATATACCTCTACCTCTCTCTCTCTCTCTCCTATAATTTTTCAAACAACAACAACACACACACACACACACACACACACACACACACACACACACATATATATATATATATATATATATATATATATATATATATATATATATATATATATATATGTGTGTGTGTGTGTGTGTGTGTGTGTGTGTGTGTGTGTGTGTGCGTGTTTGAAAAATTATAGGAGAGAGAGAGGGTAGAGGCGAGGGCGGGAATTCATAATAAAGTATATACCAAAGGACACCTCCCCCGAAAGGCAGGTTTTTTTGTTGAGTGAGATCAAATGTTTCTCATGATTCCTTCAGCCTTTCTCCTCCTCTTCGTTTGGGGCTAAGCACCACTTGTCTGTGATATGAGTCGTCACTATTTCACCCTCAAAGTGTTACATTCAGCCTTTGGATATGAATTTTTTTTTTTTGTTATTGAATTCCATGGATAAGTACGACGAACAACAGAAAATGACAGGTTAAAAGGTTAAGATTAATCCGTGTTTCAGCATGTCGTCATTCTCTTTGTGGCTTTTAATTACTTAGTCACAAAATGTTACTTAGGAGTAATATTTTGTCGAAGATGAGTGAATTCAAATAAACCAATTCTATGAAGTCAACAGGATGAACTGGGCTTCGTGACCTACCTATTAACCCGTCACAAGACAATCCTGTTGGCTCCACCGATCACGGCCAAACATTTTCCACAATAATTAGTTAAATTAATTCTATTGCCTTCTCTCGAAGATGTGGACCTAGAGGTATTCAATTTCTGGATTTTCAAAAATCTTTTTGAGATGAGGTTCCCTGTCCCATGCTCTTATTTAGCTTACACAGAATTATCTAGTTTTCAATCGAAGAGCACCATATAAATATAGTGACTATATTCTGCTTTAAAATGGTTATATATCCATTCAATCTTATTCGTTAGTTGTAAAACCGATACTTCTTTGTAATACTTTGTTCCGTATTATGTCATATTCTGGAAAATGCCTTAGGGCTTAGAGTAAAGGTGAAACTCTAGCTATCACTCCGGTGTTTCGTTTCGCTTTCCTCGTAACCATAAACTGTGAAACATACAAGAAATATATAATTTTCCTTAAACACACTTTGGACAAAAAATGTACTTAGCTTACCTTACTTTATTGGATTTGAAACCATAAAATCAATATTTAAATCGTTTAATGTTAATGTAGTGTTCTCTTATAACAATACCATTAAAGATATGCTAATTAAGAATCGTCCCGTAACAAATAACAACATCATTTACAAAATTCCTTGTAAGGATTGCCCATCGTTTTACGTTGGTCAGTCAAGTAAAAATTTATGTGTACGTATTAAGCAGCATATGTATTCAGTTGGAACCGCCCAGACTTCAAATGCACTGTTTATCCATCTGACTCAAAAATCTCATTGTATTAATTGGGGTGATACCTCGGTAATTGCTAGATCTAATGATTATGTTTCAAGAAATTTACTGGAATCGGCTATTATACAAATCACTAATAAAAACAACCTAAATCTTTGTTTGGGAATGTACCATTTCGACCCATATATTTGTAAGATGTTTATGAAGGACCTTAAAATAAATGAAGAACTAATAAATTAGTCCCACATGTATATAGTTATCATCTCTCTCTCTCTCTCTCTCTCTCTCTCTCTCTCTCTCTCTCGTCTCCTTCTCAATCCTCCTCTCTCTTCTCCTCTCTCTCTCTCTCTCTCTCTATGGTTCGATATTCTCTCTCCCTCTTTCTCTTGCTCGATATATATTTATATTTTCTTTCGTCTTTTCATTAATAATAATTTTTGGGGGAAAATTTCTGTAAAATTCATGATATTAAATTGTATATGCTCCCTTGTTTTTCCAAAATGTAATGTTTTCTGGAAGAATAACTTGTTTACTGCGTGTATCCTTCAAGGTGTGGCTACCCTCAGGCGGCTCCTCCTTTCTGTAGAGTGAAAATCGCCCTTATTGCTAATCTTGTAGTGTCAGTTTGGATATTAAGCCTTCTTTTGACTGTTGTTCTCTGTAAAACCATTTTGCCTTCAGTAAAGGGTCCGAAAAGGACCGAAAGTACCCGGCTATCTCGCTTTTTCATTTTTTCCTTCGTAGCAAAAAACCTTTATATATATATATATATATATATATATATATATATATATATATATATATATATATATATATCCAAAGTGTGTTTAAGGAAAATTATATATTTCTTGTATGTTTCACAGTTTATGGTTACAAGGAAAGTTCAACGAAGTACCGGAGTGATAGCTAGAGTTTCACTTTTACTCTAAGGCATTTTCCAGAAAATTACATAATACGAAAGAAAGTATTACAAAAAAGTATCGGTTTTACAGCTTATGTGATAATAACTTCTTTTCATGAACTCACCCATATTGTTAAATTTTTACATTTATTATTTTAATTTTTTTTTTTATTCCTCTTAAACTTTATCATCATGCAATTTTCATTAATATCTAGCTTTTTCATAATTGGATTATTTGATTTTAAAAAAATTCATAAACATCTCTTGGGGTAATTAATCAGTCATCTCCTCCACTTCATTCCTCGTTCCTTTCACCTTATTTTATTTCATCCTCCTCTTCCTCCTCCTCCTCCTTCATTTCCCCGCTATATAATAATGTAAACCTCCATGCGTTAAAAAAATTATTTGTTGTCCTTGGCAGGGAATAATCCTGCAAAAAAAAAAAAAAATGAATAAATAAATAAAAAAGGGACAGCGTCACTTTCCTTGTGAAGGTTGTTAACGCCATGACTTCTCGGAATTGCTGGAGGCCCAGTATTTTCGATATTCATGGTTCGTGACATTTAACATACAACTATTTCTGGTGTACCTTTTCAGCTTTATTATTCTGGCAAAAGGCGCCAGTTTATGTCTCAATAAATAGATGACCCAGAGCAGTCGTTCGTAGCAATCAATGGAGAAAATGTTTTTAGGGAAAAGGCAATCACAGTTAAACGTTTTTATCTTCAACTAACTTCATAGGAATATTTCTCATGCAGCGATTTTATTTCCATAGATAAAATACCTTTTTATTATTAAATAGACAGAGAAATACAAAGTGCACTATCACTAATGATCTTTTCTTTTTGTTACAAAAAACTTCCTTGGTGAACTGTTATAGAAAATAATTTCACACTGACACATCTAATAAAGGAGGCAGTTAATTAGAGACTGACTTTAAATGAAAAATCATTTCTTACTAACTGGACAGATGCGCCTTTTCTCTGTCTGAATGTTAGTAGAAATATTCTCTATTTTTTTTAAATTCATACCTCAAATGCTCTGTCACATTCGAACTTAGGATCCTGATTTTGTGAAATTATTTCGACAATTAATAACTCTCAATGCTTTTCTGATAAACCTAAAATTTCTCATCGTGATGAATTACATAAATGAAACAGAGAAAGTCAGAATATATCCTGGAGTATATGAATTAGTTTTTATAGCATAAATAATCACGAGCAACTGCAGCGATTGTTAAGTTGTTACTCTTCCATAACAATATAATTTTAAATCACAATAGAGAGGAAACAATGTTTTTATCGGTTTTTCAACCACACATTGTAATTAACCTTTTCCTTTAGCCGTATCTATGGTATATATCGTTCCATGAATTTATAACCTCTGACTTTCCAACAACTGCCAGATTCTCTTTTCCTTGTGTAAAGTAGAAAGTTGGCAATAATGTTTCGTTCTTCTCTCTCTCTCTCTCTCTCTCTCATGCGCGCGCTCGTACCCGTATCATTAGTTACATGTTTCATATTGTATATAATTAATGGTAATAAATAGCATAAAATAATAATTTTCAAGTTTCTTTTTACACAGGCATTTTGTTTGTTTTCGTGCTGGACGCATTTGTTTCTCCAATATGATCCTATTGCGTTTCTGATTTCGAATGTCTATCATCACTTCAGCTGAAGTTATCCAATCTTACGGTAATTAAAACGCGAACTGTAATGAAAAATCTGAAAAAAATGAAATAAAGAACTATCATCAAAACACTTGAAAAGTTCATGTCTCAATATAATGGTAGTACACGTGCCTCACTTGTCTCAATAAGAGGACGTCTCCAGAATCAAGTATCATTGGGAGAGAGAGAGAGAGAGAGAGAGAGAGGAGAGAGAGAGAGAGAGAGAGAGAGAGAGATTCAAAGCTTCATGAGCAGCCAAAGAAATTTTTATCTAACAAACAAACAAATATTATATCATTGTATTTAAAAGTACAAATACAACAGTTCTCGAGGACGTGGTTGAAGCCATAGAGAGAGAGAGAGAGAGAGAGAGAGAGAGAGAGAGAGAGAGAGAGAGAGAGAGAGAGAGAGAGAGAGTTCAGGTAAATGCCACTGAAACCATTTCCCTCTGATAAACGAAAATCAAGACTAATATAATGGGAAATCAAACGTCTGTAACTGTACTGTTAAGATTTCTGAATCACATTTAATTAAGAGAAATTAAGCGATCACCTTTTTATGGCCAGTAACCCTATGTATAAGGATTGAACTCTTGTTCATGTGAAGGCTCCTTAATCTCATTCTCCATAAACTTGGGAGTGAATGAATGATTCATTATCTTGCAAGTGCAAGTCCGTGATTTGAGCATACATAAGTATTTGAAATACAGGGCTTGTAGGGTAGAAGTGACATATATCTCGGAATAAATGATCTACGACCTTTAATCTCCGTCTCTTACTAGCTTATATATATATATATATATATATATATATATATATATATATATATATATATATATATATATATATATATATATATATATATATATATATATATATATATATATATATACATATATATAAATATATATATACATATATATATATATATATATATATATATATATATATATATATATATATATATATATATATATATATGTATATATACAAGCTGACCGGGTAATCTGTGAATGACAACTGATAAGCTCTCTCTCTCTCTCTCTGTCCAGCATTTTTGACACTGTACATTTCACCATTTCTCGCTCCCCATTCCTAACTGGGCTGAACATGGACTAGATGGACATCAGGAGTGTCTCTATTCATCCCAGCGACCTCACAATCTATGGAATAGGCTCTAATATCTGTAGTATTCAGTTATTTTTTAATGTCATCACCTTCCCACTCCTCTCATGACTCCCTTCCTATCAGGGCTGAACTATTAATTATGGATTAGACACCAAAATCTGTAATTTTCTATTATTTTTACATTTCACCCATCTCCCACACCCCACTTTTACCCTGTGAATGGTTTTATTTTAATTTTGTTTTCACTTTGACCTTTCCCATTTTAATAATGCTTTATATTTCAAATCTCATGAAAATCGGGTAGGAAATGTGGATTTGTATAGCATTCATGTTGACTTGTAAAATTGATGGGATATGAAAAGAGGGCTTATGACCCTCTTAGAAAGGGCTCTCGAATATATATATATATATATATATATATATATATATATATATATATATATATATATATATATATATATATATATATCTATATATATATATATATATTATATATTATATATTCACCTTGCCACTGGTTCGGAAAAAAATCAAGCTAAATATAAGCATATACAAAAATTAAAACACACGAGGAAAAGTATACTAGACGATGAGTAAAATCATTATTACAGTTAATTCAACAGAAAGCGGCCATCGGAAAGCCTGACTTCATTAGAGAGAGAGAGAGAGAGAGAGAGAGAGAGAGAGAGAGAGAGTTGTAAGAAGTAAACAAAGACGGAGGCAGACTACTGGATTATTATGCCCATCTCAATTAACAGCTACAAATACTTTGTTTTTTTTCTTGCGGAAGACGTTTAATGCCGGGGGATAGAAAGCTAATTACTTTGAAATCCCTCCTCTTCCCAAGAGAGAGAGAGAGACAGAGAGAGAGAGAGAGAGAGAGAGAGAGAGAGAGAAAGGCGGGTGGCATGGCTCTGTTCACCACTTTATGTGACACTAGCGACTCCAATTGAATTATAAGCTCTTCAGTATTTCATAAATTGGGATGAAAATTGCAACGCTTTCTCCCCTGATGAAAAATAAATATACTATGAAAAATTTCTTCCACTTTCAAGAAGCCATACCTAGCCAAGATTCAGAACTC
This sequence comes from Macrobrachium nipponense, assembly GCF_015104395.2. NCBI lineage: Eukaryota > Metazoa > Arthropoda > Malacostraca > Decapoda > Palaemonidae > Macrobrachium > Macrobrachium nipponense. Next base: position 2,215,324 of record NC_061097.1, read on the forward strand.
TATGATCAGTTATAATGTTGAGTCTTTGTTTAGCAATGTACGTACCTTTGAAAAAGACTATTGAAATTATCGTAAAAAAAAAATCTTTGCTGAAACTGATTAGCTTTTTAAAAAGCTATTGCAACTGTCAGTGCAAGACACTACCTTTATTTTTAGTAATAAATGTTACCCTCAAATAGAAGATAGGGCTCTGAGTTCTCCATTAGGGCCCATATTTGCAGGCATTTTTAAGAGCTTCCTGGAGGAGCATTGTTTAGACACCTGTCCTTTGAGTTACCATCCGCTGTTTTACAAAAGTTCCGTTTACGATACCTTCGCGCTAGTTTAATCCAAGTATGACGCCGAAAGGTTTCTAGATTTTATCATTAGGAAACACTCAACTATAGAATTGACTATGGAGTGTGAAAGAGATAATAAACTACCATTCTTAGATATTTTAGTCTTACGACAATATGATAATTTTAACACTTCAGTTTACAGGAAGAAAAATTTACAGGGCCAGGTTCAAATTTTTAT
>NC_061097.1:2218339-2255839 GCF_015104395.2 Macrobrachium nipponense
TACATTGCCAAACATTTTTGACATTTTATATTTTACCCCTTTTCACCCTCCTTCCTATTGGGACTGAACTTTGATTTGATGGGCCCCTTTTCATGGGTCCCCTCTCCTATTGGGGCTGAAATTAGACTTGAATGACATCGGGAGTGTCACTATTCATCTCAGCAACCCTGAAAACTATGGGTTAAACACTAATATCTTTCATTTTTGGTTATTTTTTTACATCTCTCCCTTTGAACCCCTTCACACCCCACCTTTCTAACAGGGCTGAACTTGGACTTATGGGCATTAGGAGTGTCACTCTTTATCTTAGCAACCTTGAAAACTATGGATTAGCTCATTAATATTCGTAATTTTCAGTTATTTTTATACCTCACCCCCTTCCACCCGCTTCTCACCCCTCTTTACTGGGGATGAACTTCAACGTCAAGGGCATCAGGAGTGGCACTATTTATCTTAACAACTTCGAAAACTATGGATTAGACACTAATATCTTTCACTTTAGGTTATTTTTACATGTAACCCCCTTCTCAGCCCTTCTCAATTCCCTATAGTATTGTGGTTGTACTTGAACTTAAATAGCATCAGGAACTTTACTATTCATCTCAGCAATCTTGAAAAGTATGGATTAGATACAAATATATGTCGTTTTAAGTTATTTCTACATGTCACCCCTTCCCATCAACTACTCATCCCTCACTAACAAGCAGAACTTGACTTCAAGGGCATCCAGAGTATCACCATTCATCTCAACGACATTAAACTCTATAGATTAGACATTAATATCTGCCTTTATTTTAGTTATAATATATATATATATATATATATATATATATATATATATATATAATATACTATATATTTAATATATATATGAGAATAATGATACCTATAATGTGAAATAAGATTGACTTTATTGGTTAAATATAACAAGTGTCCAAAAGAAGCAAGAGTCTCTTACGTACTCGTCAGAGAGAGAGAGAGAGAGAGAGAGAGAGAGAGAGAGAGAGAGAGAGAGAGAGAGAGAGAGACTCCGTATCCAAGTAAAAACCAATTTTTACTTTTGAAAACATTTAGAGGAAAATAAGGTTTTTCAATAAGATCTGTGAGAGAGATATAGTTATAATAATAAAAAAAAATACCTCATAAAACTGAACTTCAGACAGCCAATGAAAGCAACAAATACATAAAGAATTTCATCATTAAACTTTAACTTAACTTAAAAGTGTTCACTGCCACTTTTCCTATCTTCAGCAACAACACATTTTTTTTATATGAATAATGACAACACTGGTAGCATGATGGAGATAATGGAAACTGGTAAAATAATGAAGCTGATTTACCTCAGACTTAAAGTCTTCCTGGACAACGTTGCAGTGAGATAGTTATTAAAGTTTTTCCCGATAACTTATTTCGGAACCAGTAATAATAGTGCGTCGCTTTCTTCTTTCCAGCGGCGAACATATTTTCTTCTTTTTTATTTCTCTCCTATCTTCAAAATGTCAATAGGGATATTTCTCCATTTTAATTCTTCATTTCTAGATATTCATTTATTAAGCTAATTTTAAAAATATTTGGCAAATATATTATTTAATGAGCTACTGAAGCGTTATTAAGTTATAAATATTCAACTTACACCTAGGAACAGCAAAATAATTGGCAATAGGTGCCATTATTGGATAATGGAGTGTTTAATTTCCGCACCATAAGTAGCCTCACGTAATCTTTTTGGGTCTTTTTATAGTTTCCGTGATATATGTAAGCTACAAACATGAGAGCTTTAGTGTGCAATTTCATTATGAAGCAGAATGGCTAAATATTTATTACCTTTGTGTTCATTGCGATAATACTAACAAAATATCCATTGTTTTCATTTTTATTATTTTCATTGTTACCGTTGTTGATGATATTATCATCACAACCTTTCAGAAAAAAAACCCTTCATCTTAAATGAAATTTCATCTGCGCATTTTCCAATATCTTCTTTTGTGGATCCTTCCTTTTCATAAATTTTTCTATGCATAAATACAACATACACGTACACATACATTTTATCACCAATTCAGTGTTTTTCTGAAAATGCTAATACACACACACATACACACACACACACACACACACACACACACACACACACACACACACATATATATATATATATATATATATATATATATATATATATATAATATATATATATATATATATATATATACATATGTTTATATATCTATATATATATATATATATAATATAATATATATATATATATGTATATATATATATATATATATATATATATATATATATATATATATATATATATATATATTGCTACTTTCAAAATGCATATATCCCCACTTTGAGTGTATGAAATGTTGTGTATAGAATTTTGCAACATTTTTTTAGATTCCTTATCTAGTTAGGGTTAGGGTATCTTAAAATGTGTGTTCAGAATTCGCATAACATAATTTAAAAGTTAGTATGTAACGTAGAATGTAAAGAATAAGAGAGATTATCTTTGTCCGTTCCGGGCTAGAGTTGTTTCAGTAACTTTACATCTCCTTGAGATTAGAAGAACTAGAGTCTCTGTTGTTTTTAAAAACCTGTCAATCATCTTCCTCGCTCCAGTGTGTTTCGATCGGCTACGTATCTTTGTTGAGCTAATACGCACATGACTGTATACTTGTTTCATACGCGTACCTCTTTGCCAAAACCACGTGCAGATTTCACAGTTTTTCTGTAAAGTTGCGTCATGTTCAAAACTTCTAGAAGCCATGCATCATCTTTCTCATTGCCCAAAACGTTTTGTGCCAGATCCACTGCCCAGCTCTTGTGCGAATTGAAAGATTTGATACGGGCCTAAATCCTCAAAGCATTCGGATCTCTCTCTCTCTCTCTCTCTCTCTCTCTCTCTCTCTCTCTCTCTCTCTCCCTCTCTCTCTGGCAAGGCACTTTTGATTTCAAAGTAACGTAGATTTAATACTTACTGAATGGTCACTTGTAACTCGTAAATTTCAGATTTTATATTTCTTAGAATTATTTAGTATTATTTAGTGTTTTCTGTGGTATCTGAACAAACCTTGTGTGTGTAACAGCGCCAGTTTTTGTGAAAGTGTGAAACAAGCTGCAACAAAGAAAGAAAATTGATATACTAAGAAGGTAAAGTGTGTTACATTTTTATTAGTTGCAACTAATAACTAATGGTTAGAATGGTTTGGTAAAAACTAATAACTAATGGTTATGATGGTTTGGTAAAAACTAACAACTAATAGTTACGATGGTTTGGCAAAAACTAATGACTAATGGTCACGATGGTTTGTTAAAAACTAATAACTAATGGTTACGATGGTTTAGAGAACTAATAACTAATAGTTACAATGGTTTGAGTGAAAAGATTTACATTTTTGTACATTGCAGATTTTTGTGTTTTATGTTTGTTTCATTTGAAGTGCATTTATCCATTTTCTTATTGAAGTGTGTCTCTTTATCTCATATTCTGTGTGATTAGTACTTTTTGCAATTTTGGTATTTTCCACATTTTTCTGTGTTTTCTTTTGCACTCACAATTTAATTTACTTAGTGATTTTCATTACTTAATTGTTACACATTTATTTGAATTTACTTAGAATTGTTTTCAAGTTTTATTGTTGTTTAGCACTTGTGAATTAATTTCCAAATTTCAATTATCACCTAACACTTTTGAATTTTGATTGAATTAATTTTCTTGAATTTTGTGATAAATTAATTTTGATTTAATTTTACTTAATTAATTCAAGAATTAATCAAAATTTGCTTTGTATTCAAGTAACAGTAATTTTCCTTGATATTGTGAATTTCACTTATAAATTTTTAGTTTAATAATAAATGTTTGTATTTAAAATTTTTATAAGTTTTTTCATTTAAACCAGTATATTTATAGATGATTATATTTAACTTAGGTAGAAACATAGAGGGGTAATTGATCTGTTTTCCTTCAATTTACTTGAAGTGACTTAGAACCAGGGAAGTACTTAGACCTAGGAAATGAGGGTAATACTTAGACTTTTAAAGTTGGTGATGGAGTGATGCCCTTTAATTAATTTAATTACTTACAAGACTACCTCACACCTGTTTTGATGAACTTAGTCTGATTTTCTGCAATACTGGTAAGTTGTTTAAGGGATCACAGTTGCCTTTAGAATGAGTATTCAGTCGTTTAGTACCTGTGATGAAGGTTCAGGTGTCTGGCTGTTGTGAGGTAACAATTAATGAATGGTAAGTGTAGTAACCAGATACATACATATATATATATATATATATATATATATATATATATATATATATATATATATATATATATATATATATTGAAAAGCCAATATGTAGAAAATTAATGCTATATTTCAGAGAACTGTCTCTCTTCAGTCAGGTCATGAATGATAAGAGTTACAGAGAAGCTGTATTTATACCGAGAGATCCAGAGTTCAGCCGTTATGTCACTCCAGTTGATAATTCCTCCTTAATCTTTTTAATTGATGGTTGGAGGAAGAGTTTATGTATAATATCTGAGTATGAAGCTCCTTTTGAGAGGTTCGTCGTGTTCCTTTGTTTAATCAAAGCGGATTCTACCATCTAGCTTTTCAATCGACAGATTCTGCTATAAACTGTACAGCACAAATTCCAGTTTATTCTTTGATTATGGTGACTTACGTGGTTAAAAATAGTTTAGCTGTTTGGCCATACGTAACTAAAATGTTTATGTTGTATTAATCTCTGGGGAAGGGATTTACATCTAAAATCGATGTAGGATTATTCACAATCGAGGCAACGGATTTCATATACTCCTGTGTCTTTGGGAACTAGCTTTTGTTGGACAATAATCAAGGATTTGGCTAAGGCATTTTGGTAGGTAAATGCAAAAGGGTAAAAGTTTTTAAGTGTCTGAGTCAATGTCTTAAACCTTGTTTTTAGGGGGACGGTAAAATATTATTTTAGCTTTATGGATTGCTTTCTCTATTATATGGTCAGGGTACTTTAAAGATGACAGCTCCTTACAGATTAGTTCAATTTCCTTTTCCAGGAAAAACGGGCAGCAAATCTATAAGGCTCTTAAGAATAAATTGCTGGCTACATCAGTCTTGACACACATGTCATAATACCTAAAATAATGAATATATGAACGTGAAAATTTTGGTTTTCTGTATATGGAAAATGTGTATTCTGTCATTTCTCTGATATTAAAACATCAGGACAAGGAATTTTGTTGTCTGTTTTCCATTCAGCTTTAAATTTAATGCGGGCACTAATGAATTTAATTTAAATGAAATTCGTTTAAATTGCCCCAGCTATTATGCCAAAGTGTTACGATATCTTGTACATATCTCATCCCCAGCATGACTTTACTGTTATAGTTTAAACATATTCCATGTATATATTGCCTAAAACAGGACATAAAGAGCTACCAATGCTACACCCAAATTTTTGCTCTTAGTTTGATATACACAATTCAACAAATTTTATTGTTTTATTATCTAGGGATAATGGGATATAATTTGAATGGGAGCGAATTTTTTATCCCAAAAACTATAGAACGTCCTGTACTGTTACCTTGTGAATAGGGAATGTGCATCTAAGCTTAAAAGATTCATGTTACGAAGTGATATATGTGCTTCTTTGAATTTGAGACAGAAATCTTCAGAGTGTTTAATGTGACTGGAAGAGAATGTGCCCAAGAAAGGCGACAGGAGGCCTACTAACCACTATTGACCTGCACATGAGATAATAGGTCTGAATGTAATATTATCTTTATGAGTTTTGGGAAGACCATAAAAGCAAGGTAGTTCTGGGATTAATGACTGTAAATTTCTCCAGCAGTTCAATGCTCTTTGGTCTTCGCCAATTACTCTATGGGGACGTTTTGGATGGAATTTCCTTTAATATGTCATAAGTGTTTGTGTCACTAAAGAGATGGTTAAATTTTTCGTGGAAAAATCAGTATCCATAACCACGTTTTTGCCATCTTTGTCAGACTTACTTTTTAGGGCATTTATTTTGTGGCGAGCGGATGGCTTTCATAAATCTACCGGGGATAGGTTATTTCTTATTAAGGTCAGCTCATGCAATTAAATAAAGGCCTGTTAAACATATTTCTTCTCGGCTGTAATTTTTATCAGATATGAATTTGTCAAAAGAAATAATAAAATTTAAATAGCACAGTGAAAAAATCCTTAAAGATAAAAAAAGAATTAATAGGTCAGTTGTCAATAAAATTTCCTCGTTACCTTACTTGTACGGATAAAAAAAACACCAAGAAAATAATCCTATGCTGCCTATTATCATCATTGTTGGCTCAATATCATGTACACTTTCAAAATATATTAACTAGCTCTAGTCCCCGTCATTTGGAACTATCTCCTATGCTCACACATATATAATTCACTAGATTTAGTTGATAAATTAAGCAAAATAATTTTTTGTTGGTTTTCATGATGTTCTCTCTTTACTAAAGTCCCTGTAGATTCGATTTTACAGCATGTTAGTAAGGAATTAACTATCATAAATTACTTCGACCTTTAAGTCATATTATTTTAATCACTAGATTGTGTGCCATAAGTATTATCAGCGCATTTGCTGATAATACTTATGGCAGATCGGAAGAGATGGAGGTCAAAACTTTAACATCCGAATTTTGCATAGCGCATCCTGTTTGGGATGCAGCTCCTACAGACACTAATAAGGATATATTGCTCATCAATTTAATTATCCGAAATCATGTAAAAGGTCAATAACATTGTTGTTACCTAAAATCTTGGAGGCAGCATCAGTGTTAAAAAATATTACATTTAAATGTATTTGGGGGGGTTGCTAAAATATTGCATAATTTATCCTATTGTAAGTTTGCAAGAAGAATAATAAGGTACGGAGATTTCATGATAAGAAAGTGTAATAAAAACAGGTGAAAATTAGTGTAAGAAAATAGTCAGAGGTAAATGTTTGCATAAGAAAGGAGTAAGGAAACCTTTATCGGATTCCTTACAAAATATTGTGGCAAAAAAATTATTAAATAATCTATCTTCCAACATATGCAACGCACAAGAGTAGAATTACATATTAGTCGACTAAGCGCAAATCCACGAGTCATGCAAAAAAATTAAACAACAGGTTTATCTCTTTCAGTTTAGACAAATGTTGGGAAATTGCTCGATACAGCCTGCATGAACAAGACCTTCACCTTCAAGCAACGTTCCCTCCTCCTGAGCCTGCAGAATGGCTGCCTAGCCCTGCATAGAAAGCCCACGCGGGAAAAACTAGTAAACAAAGAGGGCAATGACAGAGAAATGAAAAGAAAAATAAGTGAAATTAACAAAGAAAATATGTGCATGGAAAGTATAAAGGAGGTCGGTTAATTCAAGAAGCATTACTGCCGTAGAGACTTTCATCTGTTATCGATCAAAATAGATTCATCGAACGTTTCAATAAAAAAACGTTAAGTGGTCGCCGCTTGCTTTCTCTCTTTGTTTTCTGCTTGCCATTTCAGCTTCAACGATATAACATTCGTCGTCATTAAAACTTCTCGGGTAATCGTTTGCACGCTACGTCTGCTTCCATTAGGAGAAAGCAGATGCATTAGGAAAGGATATTATGGAGAGCTGAAGAGAACCACTTTGCTTCTGTAGTTTCGTTTTTTTTTTTTCTTTCCTGTTATTTCCCTTTCCTTACATTGTTTTGTGTTATCAAGTGCAATTTTGCGTGTTGCCTATTTTAACGTTTTATGATAAACTATTGTACTTATTCACAGTTATTTGTTTTTTATAACTCTTATCAAATGATATCCATGAATTAAATCATATATGAACTCTCGTCCAGCGATCTGTTGACATGAACAGTGAAATTAGACCTAGATTGACTGCAAACGGGATCATTCTGGTTCACAATGATGTTTAAGAGACCATGACTCTGCCAAGGACACCCAAATATGCAGTCCTTAAAGAAACCTTAAAAAGAGGCCCGATTCTTAAGCTAAAGAGGGTCACCGGAGGAAAATGTCTGTCATGGTCCATCAACTTCTTTTATTAAGATATTCTTTTAAACTCAAAACATTGTAGATAAGGGGAAAATAATCACCCTTAATTTCGTAGATGGGCACAGTAAATATCTTACAATGAATCAGCTGTTGTCCGAGTATGATATAAGATTTTTCCAATCGTCCTGTGAGATACCATTATTGGTAAATTATCCTTATTGTCCATGTAATTTGCAGATTCATTTTAATATATATATATATATATATATATATATATATATATATATATATATATTATATACATATATATATATATATATATATAAATATATGTATATATATATATATATATATACATATATATATATTATATATATATATATATATATATATATATATATATATATATATATATATATATATATATGTATATGTATATATATATATATATATATATATATATATAGTATATATATCAATATATATATATATATATATATACATATATAATATATATATATATATATATATAATATATATATATATATATAGATATATATATATAAATATATATATATATATATATATACATATATATATACATATATATATATATATATATATATATATATATATATATATATATATATATATATATACTATATAATATATTATATATATATATATATATATATATATATATAATATATATACATATATATTATATATATATATATATATATATATATATATATATATATATATATATATATATATATATATATATATATATATATTATATATATATATATATATATATATATAATATTATATAGTATTTCCAGAGGGTTCGTGATACATCTTAGTAGACATCAAGTTTATTTTAGAAAGGCGTTTCGCACACAAAAAGCACGGTGCATCATCAGTCTGTAGAGATAAAAACAATACATTATAAAAGGAACTCACAATAATACTAAAAAAAATTACATCATTAAAACTACCGTAAAAGTTAAAAGTTAAAGATTTTAAAACTAGGCAAAAGAAACCAAGAGAGAGAGAAACTAAGAACACCAAACCATCCATGGTAAGAGACAGAGAAGGAATGGCAAACTTTGGCGTTCCAAACAAAACGACAGCTATTGCCAGATACCAAAGGTGAAGCCGTAGAGTTACTGTTTAATGAAGGAACAAGCCTTTTGATGAGTAAGGACTCTACGGCTTCACCTTTGTATCTGGCATAGCTGTCGTTTTGTTTGGAACGCCAAAGTTTGCCATTCCTTCTCTGTCTCTTACCATGGATGGTTGGTGTTCTTAGTTCTCTCTCTCTTGGTGGTTCTTTTGCCTAGTTTTAAAATCTTTAACTTTTAACTTTTACGGTATTTTAATGATGTAATTTTTTTAGTATTTTATTGTGAGTTCCTTTTTATAATGTAATTGTTTTTATCTCTACAGACTGATGATGCACCGTGCTTTTGTGTGCGAAACGTTTCTAAAATAAACTTGATGTCTACTAAGATGTATCACGAAACCCTCTGAAATACTGTGATATTGCTGACTGGAGATTCTATATATATATATATATATATATATATATATATATATATATATATATATATATATATATATATATATATATATATATATATATATGTATATATATATATATATATATATATATATATATATATATATATATATATATATATATATATATATATATATATATATAGGCCATGGGTTTGGAATTAGAAATGAAGATGGTGATTATATATTGGGATATGGTTCATATTTTTGAATTGGCATGTATGGAACACATGAAGTTGGATAAGTAATGATAACTTATGAAAGTGGAGGTGCGCATAACCAAATAAGTTTGTTCTCTTTTTTTTGTGAAGAGTTGTGGGAGTTATTTTACGCCGATGAGCTGGAACTAAAGAGAAGGGTTGGAGAGTGGCAAGAGTCTTTAGAGAGGGGTGGCTGAAAGCTGAATGCAATGAGACAGAGCTTTATGTGAGCAGAAGGAAAGATAGAGCAGTAGTGAAGATAGAGACAGAATGGTAATACAAGAAAGATGAGGCTCGATTATTAAACAGCAGAAAAGATATATACTTAGGATCTACTTTAAGCCAAGAAGGAGGATATGAGGCTGAAGCTGACAGTAGGATAAAAGCTGCAAGGAGGAAGTGGAGAGAGGTAGCTGAAGTAAGAAGAAAATGCCAATCAAGATAAAGTCACGATCTATAGCTCAGTGATAGGACCCGTGTTGATATATGGATCAGAAACATGGCTCTAAGAAGACAAGAGGAAATAAAGCTTGAGAGAACAGAGGTGAGAATGCTGAGGTGGATTATGGGAATATCACTGCTTGAGAGATTGTAAATTGATGAAATAAGAAGAAGGACAAACTTAGTAAAGATTACAGAGGTGATAAGAGAGTCATGATTGAGATGGTATGGGTATGTGTTGAGGATGAATGACAAGGGGGGAGTGAAGATGGCTTCCTGTTTGAGGAAGAAGATCGAGATGAAGACAGAGAATTAGATGACGAGATAAAGTGAAGGAAGAGGTTTGATTATGTAGAGAATGATGGGTTTGACAGAAGGCAGCAAAGAAGGCATGTTAGGCAACTGACCCCTTAATGCAGGGAAAACGGTGGGAAAGGAGAAAAGATTAATAATGCATATATATATATATATATATATATATATATATATATATATATATATATATATATATATATATATATATATATATATATATATGTGTGTGTGTGTGTGTGTGTGTGTGTGTATATGTATGTATATATATATATATATATATATATATATATATATATATAGATATATATATATATATTTATGCATTATTAATCTTTTCTCCTTTCCCACCGTTTTCCCTGCATTAAGGGGTCAGTTGCCTAACATGCCTTCTTTGCTGCCTTCTGTCAAACCCATCATTCTCTACATAATCAAACCTCTTCCTTCACTTTATCTCGTCATCTAATTCTCTGTCTTCATCTCGATCTTCTTCCTCAAACAGGAAGCCATCTTCACTCCCCCCTTGTCATTCATCCTCAACACATACCCATACCATCTCAATCATGACTCTCTTATCACCTCTGTAATCTTTACTAAGTTTGTCCTTCTTCTTATTTCATCAATTTACAATCTCTCAAGCAGTGATATTCCCATAATCCACCTCAGCATTCTCACCTCTATTCTCTCAAGCTTTATTTCCTCTTGTCTTCTTAGAGCCATGTTTTTGATCCATATATCAACACGGGTCCTATCACTGAGCTATAGATCGTGACTTTATCTTGATTGGCATTTTCTTATCACATACTACTCCAGCTACCTCTCTCCACTTCCTCCTTGCAGCTTTTATCCTACTGTCAGCTTCAGCCTCATATCCTCCTTCTTGGCTTAAAGTAGATCCTAAGTATATAATCTTTTCTGCCTGTTTAATAATTGAGCCTCATCTTTCTTGTATTACCATTCTGTCTCTATCTTCACTACTGCTCTATCTTTCCTTCTGCTCACATAAAGCTCTGTCTCATTGCATTCAGCTTTCAGCCACCCCTCTCTAAAGACTCTTGCCACTCTCCAACCCTTCTCTGTAGTTCCAGATCATCGGTGTACAATAACTCCCACAACTCTTCACAAAAAAAAAAAGAACAAACTTATTTGGTTATGCGCACCTCCACTTTCATAAGTTATTAATTACTTATCCAACTTCATGTGTTCATACATGCCAATTCAAAAATATGAACCATATCCAATATATAATCACCATCTTCATTTCTAATTCCAAACCCATGGCCTCTGTATACCTCTTCATACACATCTCTTCTCTCTCCCACCCTGCCATTCATATTAGCTCCTATTATTATTTTATCCTTCTCTTTCACTGTTCTAATGGCAGCCTCAAACTCTTGTCTAAATAATTCGTTGTCTTGCTCTTGGTACCCCATCCGATGAGCATGTGCTCGTATTATAATTACTGCTTTGTCCCCTATTATTATTGGAATCTTTAAAAAGCATATCATTTACTCTCTTTACTCATACTGCTTTTTCCTTTCAGTTGTTACTTACTATAATTCCAACAGAATTTCTTCCCTCTCGGGACATGCTGCAATACAGCTTTACTATCTCTCGAGTTCCACTCCCTTTCCTCCTACTTTTCCTTCTTATCATTAACATATTACTAAAAAAGAAATAATCCATAACTATTTCTACCCTATCTCTCAGTCACTCAATGGAGTTGGTAGCCCACCTAGAACGGGCTTGATGGCCCAAGGGAACATCACAGGTCTTCATAGAAGACCAGAGACCTCAGGATTATGCTGATGGACTGAGACAGAAACACTAATATCCATTCAATCAATCTAGAATGACAAAACTGCCTGCACCCATGAACAGTAATGATAGATGGAAGTTTCATTATTACCTAGTTTTTAAAATTATTACAACGAAAGCTTTGGAAAGACATGTTCCCATTCTGAAACATCCAATTCTGTGTTTTCATGTATTTCACCACTAACAAAGGATAATCTAATGAAGTTCAAATTTTATCCGTTTGTAATTTCTTGCATAAGCGGAGAAAACTGAGGTAAAATTAAAAGTTCCCTAATGCAACTGTTAAATTAGAAAGTCGCCAGTGCAAATAAGGGAATTGAGTTTTATAAATTACAATTAATTTTCCAAATTATTGTCTATTTTTCGCGCAAAATTGAAAATTTGAATGATTTAATCCTAAATATTGTATCATATTTTGTTCGGATATCTCACTTTACATAACAGAATCTATGACATAATAGTAGCCTTTGAAACGTACATACAATTTACACACAGTTCCCTATGTCACTTCCACTTTTTTTCTTATTTTATCTATTTCATGTCTGTAGGAGATAAAATGACGACACTGGAGCTGGCTTCTTAGTCATCTATAATGATACTCTGTGGCATTTGTGCGTACAGTAACAATCTGCCTAATTTTTATCACTGAGAATGAATTTTGGGTATTTGAGAGCTGGTTTCCTGTATGAGTACTGTTAAGATTTGTGGTTTATTTGAGCATTCTCTTGAAAAAAAACTTTCTGCGAGATTTAGTCTCAGACTGAACAAGTTCTGCAAAATTCCTTTATGATTCTCCACATATAAGATGAAGTATTTATAGTGGATGAATGAGTGAAGTATGTTTCATAAGAAATATTTTATCAAATCTGTTTGAATGATTTGCAGTTAAAACCTTTTCCGGAAACCATAGCTATTTTCTCGCCAGTTACAATACATGAATCAAAACAGCATTGCTATCGGTCTGATGCTACCTTTGTCTATATGTCCTGTAGAGTAAGTCAACTCACCTTCAACCTCCAAGGACTCTGGTGCCCGTTTTTAAATGTTAGGGCCAAAAGACAAAAAGTCTCTGTCACTTCATCTCTCTGTTGTCCATTGCAGTTCTCATGTTACGAAGACAACGAGATTGATATTATACATGCCTGAAATAGCTTTGCCAATCAACAGCCAGCCGTAGTTTGGGAGGCGCTGCGTGCTTAAGTAAAATCGCCTGTTCAAAGATCAGGTAACAAAGTGAACTATAGGTCACTTTTCATTATCAACCAAAACCTGTTATCTTAAATGCAAACATTAATTTGATGACTATCATGATATAAGAATTTATATCATTCTATAACATGCTGGACAAAAAGGATAAAAGCCTAGTCACTGAATTACCACGAATCTTTATTCAGTCACATACGAAAATAGACGGTTTTAGAATAGAAAATGGGGTGATAATATTGAACCGTTAATAAAAATAAATCACGAATGGTAGTATTGTAAAGCATAAAACTTCAAAAATCTTTGTTGTAGAGAAAATATTTAACAATTTTAAACCTATGGTATAAGCAGAAGTCACAAACGAAAGTGTGTTTCACAATCAGTGAACAAACAAACACGTGCGCCCATACCTGGCGGACTAGATATTAATGAAAATTTAAGATAAAAAGTGCCAGACAGCTGGAGGTGAATCTTAATGATCAAAGGGTAAAAATATGGCAATTGATAAAATACGTTCTCACGTTCAAGGAGAAAGGAAGAAAGAGATAGTTCTGCCTATTCAAAAGGCTTATTACCTGATTATGTGCCGGTCGGTTGTGGAGGGAACGGAGACTCCAGATTTGAAAAGTGTAGCTCTGAGAAGATTTTGCTGGAACTCCGTGTAGTCTCTTTCTGCCAGATTGCCTACCTACCTATTTCTGGCCTCGGAACGCCGTGGTAGCGAACCAAGTCACAAATTGATGTATAATCATTCGATTCTCGAATCTGACGAGATTGAACGGCTTGGGAATGTATCCCTCTGTTATACTTTAGCTGTGAATTAGGTACTCAGTTTCTAGTCTATTGTAGGGGGCCTTTACTGAACTGAAGAGAGAGAGAGAGAGAGAGAGAGAGAGAGAGAGAGAGAGAGAGAGAGAGAGTTAACTCTTCAACAATTTGTCTGCCAACGGGAGGACTATAACGACGTGAAACACAAAATTCTCTCTCTCTCTCTCTCTCTCTCTCTCTCTCTCTCTCTCTCTCTCTCTCATACACACACACACACACACGCAAACGTATTTGACAAAATTCTGTTGCTTTCTGATAATCATTAACATTAGATTCTTGGTTATTTCTTTACGTTTTTAAAATTTTTAGGAATCATCATCCTATGTTTCTTTTCTCTTCGAAGTGAGTGAATGATGACCTCTTATTTATCGTCATCAGGGAACTTTGACCTTGGCCTTTTCCCATAAAAAGTTACACATTGTCATTAAAGCTTACATTTATTTATATAAACATAGCTGCACAAACAAATATTACATATTGAGAAAGTTCCGTATATATGATCTTGACCTTTGATTTTGTTTGGCTAATTTCTTTAGTATGAAAAGCTAGCACAGACATGCAGCCGGCTTCTTAATTTTCCATTTTCCTAAAATCTGCAAGTTATTGGCTTTCAATCTCTGACTAACATCTCTCAACAGCCAATCATTTCAAGGCTTGCCTGTGATTGCCCAATTCTAACATACAAATTCATAATCAAGATTTTTTTTTCTAGCATTCTTAACAGCTGGAATTATAATTTTCTATTTCTGTTCCAGCTTGACAATCTCACCGATGATTATTGAACACAGCATAAAGTTATTATTAAAAAAAGATATTTTGTTTTTTCATTTACAGCCAACTTACTATTAAGTCACTCGGAAAACGTGTTAAAGTTTGGTCAAATTCGTCAAAAGACAAAGCGGCGATAAGGTCGTGACAACGCAAAAGCAGAACACTGCCTGGAAAGGCTTCCTCAGATAGCTACGTGCTGTGTGACTAACAAACATTAATAAATGACAAGCAGGAACTTATCTCAATAACATCCCCCTGACGCCTGTCATTATTATAAGCAATGATAATAGTAGTAATTGCATCCCAAGTTCCACTTGCAGTTACTAACTTCATTTGCAAATGCCAGTTCCACAAGTCTATTTAGAAGTTTCAGAATTAAATTAGGATCACAGAACCTAGCAACATGTGGATGTGGTGTATAAGAGAACGCAAGAATGAGAAAATGTCTGAATATGAGACAATCGGGAGAGAATTTCGATTTCAGGTAAAGTTAAGAGATAAAGAAGATAAAGAATGAACCACTATTGAAACAGTTTATTTATGAATCCTATAACATACATACATACATACATACATACATACATACATACATACATACATACATACATACATACATACACAAGAATATCTACCGGTAGCCCTGAGGAAGCAAGGATGCATTTTGACTGTTAAAATCGAATATTTTCCTCGTAAGGCAAAGCATGAATGTCGCATTTCACTCTAAACCAGATCCTTTAGCGACAACATTAAGGTAACATAGATTTTGACTATTGGTTGTCAAATGAGGGTGCAGGATTATCAAGTTCATAAGAGACTAAAACAAGTAATATAGCCTAAATCCAGTGATTCTCGGCATGAATAGAGTCAACAAGATTTTTTTTTTACTTACTTTAGATATATATATTATATATATTTATATTATATTTATATAATATATTATAATAATAATTATATGAAAATAATTATATTTATTATAGATAATTTAATATATATATATAGATATTATATATCTTTATATTATTTATATTATATTTAGATATCTAAATAAAGACAACATAAACCGAAAAAACGTTTGAATTTGAAAAAAAATAGCATTCCTGGCTTGTCAGTAACCACTAAGTGTAAACTTAGCATATTCTTTACATTTTGCTTTGGTCAAACCCTTACTTATTTACAAATGTTGCATATAAAAAAAAATCAAATAACTGTACATTAAATAAAATAGTTCGTCATCAACACTATTAGCTTTGTTCACCAACATTAAAATAAGTCCAAATTCGATGGGTATTTATCCGCCAAATTTGCTGTGTGTGATGATTCTTTTAGGTCTTTAAAATTCCTGACCTCTTACATACTTATCATTAAGCTCCTTCTTTAATTAGGTAACATATGCGAAGGTTTGAGGCTACAAAGTCCCCAAACTGATGGAAATGTATCGCAAAAAATAGCTAAACTATGAGTGAGAGTATGTTTTCATTCTTCAAAGGGACGGAGGAAAACAGTAACCGTGAGACCCACAACCACTAAGATCAAACAGTAACTTTTGTAGAGATTCGGTGAGAAATGCCGATACAGACATAAGGGACGGATGGCCCTCGGTGTCCGCCAGTCATTATGTTCCTTAATTTTAGTCATGATTTTATTGTAGTATATCCCAAATATATATCCTCCAAATATTTCACGAAACATTTAATGATAACCTCCATTTGACCAAGTCATTGCATTTCCATAATCTATTCATCGCGTTGGGCTACCAATCCGGTGGTCCGAAGTTCGATTCTCGGCTCGGGCAACGGGGAATCAGAGGAATTTATTTCTGGTGATAGAAATCCATTTCTCGATACAATGTGGTTCGGATCCCACAATAAACTGTAGGTCCCGTTGCTAGGTAACCAATTGGTTCCTAGCCACGTAAAAATATCTAATCCTTCGGGCCAGCCCTAGGAGAGCTGTTAATCAGCTCAGTGATCTGGTAAAACTAAGATATACTTAGTTTTTCTCCATATCTATTCAAGGTTAAGGAACAAAAAAATATCATTTCGGAAAGAAAAAGAAGCACATTATGCTGCAGCTTAATGTCTAGGTGAACGCAAAGTTACTTTCCTCTCTCTCCCAAAACGACCTAATCACTTGTTGCAAGTGATGAGTTTGACATTTAGTTGACTATTTGTGAAAAATACTGGAATAGTACTTTGCATTAACATCTCACAAACGCCTTCCATCCGGTGCACCCAAATGAAGAGGCTCAGGCAAAAGAACTAATCAGGATTTCGGATGTTGCCTGACATCACCATCTTACAATGGCCCCAAAAAACTTTGATTCTGAATAGAGTTCTAGTGAGTCGAATATTCACAGAAATGGGGATGAAACCTGCAATATCCAGACGAAAGAGATTTCGTTGGAAACTCACATCGGAATAACTCCGGTACAGCGTTATGCTATTCCGAACTGATGGCATCGTTAATACGAAACTTCAGCAATACTTGCATTTAAAAAACAGATATCGTATCACTTGCCGTTCTAGCTTAGAATTCATACTCTCAGTCATATTGATGTTGTTTATTAATAAAGTTTGAACGAGGAGCACCTGACCTGACCCGGAAATTCGAGAGATGGCACAAAAAATAAAATCTGCTTAAACGAAACAACAAACGCATCAATAAATAATACAAAGCATTTCCTGATACTCAGACTGCTTGTGTGAATAACATTATTTTTATAACATTAATGCCTAAAGAATATAAAAAGTCTTTAAACTGTACCAATGCGAAGTGTCATGACTGTAAAACGACTTTTCCTTTGAATTAACGTTTGGTTGACTTCCGGAGTCATTAATGAAACCTTTATGTGTGTGTGTGTGTAGAGAGAGAGAGAGAGAGAGAGAGAGAGAGAGAGAGAGAGAGAGAGAGAGAGAGAGAGAGAGTTCTGGGGATCATTTATGTACATCATTAAAGAAGAGGTGGCTGAATACATTTTATTATTATAAACTTTTATTACCGAATGAATTAACTGATGAGAGTAGCACATTCATCATTGAGTGATGATATATCTATCTATCTATCTATCTATCTATCTATCTATCTATCTATATATATATACATATATATATATATATATATATATATATATATATATTATATAGATAGATAGATATATATCTATATATATATATATAAATATATATTATATATATATATATATATATATATATATATCTATATAGATAGATATATATCTATCTATCTATATATATATCTATATATATATATATATATATATATATATATCTATATAGATAGATATATATCTATCTATATAGATATATATATATATATATATATATATATTATATATATATATATATATATATATATATAAAATGAATAGGATGGAGAAAAGCCAGCGTAACATCATACATGTATTTTCCAAATTTTCGAGACTTTGGGTCTCATCATCAGGGCTGTAAAAACATACAAAACATACAAATTAAAAAGACTCAGTATTAATATTAATATAATAAAAATGGAATAATAACACTCGGTGGAATTTTGTTAACAATAAAATTGTATGACGATTGCATGACTGCATTTTGCATTCTTTTTTTTTAAGATGAATGAAACTATCGAAATGCATCTCTCCTCTAGATGATTTTTCTTAAATATGATCAATCACTCTGGCAATACTTTCAATCACTATCGTATATTTTCCTGCTATATCATAATATTCTTTTTCTAATACTGAGTTGCATTTTGAACTGATACTCTTTCTTAAGTTACAATGAAAAATAATAAACGATAATTCTCATATTTTCATGACTCTGTTTACATTATATTAATTTCGTTTCATTAAAACTGAGAATCGAAATTTCTTATTATGAATTATGCAGGTTGTTACAAATCAGTGATTTAGATAATTCCAAATATTTTACCAGCAATGATGGCCATTCAAAAGTGATCATGGACTAATTGCCAGCAAATAGCATATTTAATTCCCTCTTTGTAGAGATTAATATCACTTAATCATAAAGGTATTTTCTATTTATTTTCAGAAAGCATGGCATATGATAGAGATAAGTTAAACTTTTTATAATATCTTTACTCAATCTAAATTGCCAAACATTTTAGAAAAATCTGTTTGGACAGAGACTTTTGGCTTGACAGATGAAAAACAATAGTTTATTAGTATTTGTATTCCAGGAAATGAATTCATGGAAGTTATTATTAAGTCTTTTACCTTAAGGAAAAAAAATTCAGTTTCTCCAGATTCAGGTTCGTTGCACCTGAAGTCTATCTAGAGACAACATTGAAAATTATGTTGTGAATACGAAAAGAAAATGGAGCCAGTTCTAGGATGTGGACGATTCGGAAAGGAACTGGTCATTTTGGATTTGTATTTTACTTCGTCATCCATTTTTCCCAATCAAGATTAGTTTTCTCCAGCTACCAATTCTACTATTATCCATCTTCCGGGAGTAGGACAGTAATTAACCATTCTTGTTATTTTTGGGAGCTGAACGAAGTTGTTGCGAGAGAGAATAGAAAAATAATGTTCAAATCAGATGGGACGATGATCGACCTTATACTCTTTCGTACATAGTGGCCTATATGTTTTTGGTACTGGCCTTTAAACTCTCACGAAAGATAATTGATAAAACAATAAAACTGTGCCTCTTTAGAAAATTAGATGATACCATTCTGATATGATATATCAGAAATGTCAGGAAATTTAAGGACCATTTTGTGACCCTGCGATTTTTTATACCCCTGAGAAGAGAGAAATGATAACAAATATACTCTATATTATAGAGATGTATGCGAATCAAAGGGTTTTTAACTGAATTAGTGTTTCTCTGGGCAGGTTTGAAGCGAATATTCATTCATAGGGGCTCGATACGATGAGTTTATTTGTAAGTATGATATTGATGGACATGATATTAGAATATTTAGTGAAGTTACCTAGTATAAAAAAGTAAATAACTACAAATAGTTCTTACTTATACTAATTTTTATATAAAATTAGTCACGGTTGAAAACTGTACATTTAATGCACTTACTTTATCCAGAAGACGCCCAAAAGTCAACTTCTTATTCTTACCTAAGTCTCGTGTTGTGGCGTTTGAATCTTCTCACGATATTTCGTCTCAGATCTCCAGTCTTCTTCGTTAGGTTATTGGCTTCCTCAGAAGTGGTGACTCAGCAGATTCCAATGATACTAGATTTATTTTAGGAGTCGTGGTGAGAGGAATACGTGAAACGATTAGTGGGGAATATGAAGATGGATTAAGTTCTCTCTCTCTCTCTCTCTCTCTCTCTCTCTCTCTCTCTCTCTCTCTCTCTCTCTGTGGGTGAGACAGTACAGTGCATTTGCTATTTGAAATGATACCGTCAACAACATCCTATTGTATATTGTGAATACATGTGTACTGTCTTAAAACCTAAAATATTGACTTACGGGGTTAGATATTAGTACATTAACATTATCAGTATGGCCACTCCCTGAGGTCGTTCCCTCCCTTTAACCCAAAATTGTGGAGCTATATTCCTGGAAGCACAAATGATGCGGATGGTCCTCTTTTCAAGATCTGTGATAACCCTTTGAAGCCCCATGCATCATCGTCTTAAAGGGTCGGTCTTGCATATACTGTATCCCAACTCTTTCTATGTATACTAGATTGTTGTTCTTTTTTGACGGCTATCTACTATTCGATCAATATTCAGGTTTTCTTGGTAAAAATGTGTGCTTTTCGGCAATCTAAAATCTTCACACTTATGTCTTTGCATTGCCCCTCCTCACCCGGCCCCCTCAACCGCCCCCCCCCCCCCCCCCACCACCAAAAATACTCCTTGGTTTCGGCAGTTTTCCATAGAATGGCTCTCTATTACTCTTCAAACATAAGAGGATCTAGTTAGCGGCTGCCAATAAGTTAAGTATATCTTAGTTTTACCAGACCACTGCATTGAGCTGATTAACAGCTGTCCTAGTGCTGGCCCGAAGAATTAGATATTTTTTAATGTGGCTTGGAACCAATTGGTTACTTAGCAACGGGACCGACAGCCTATTTTGATATTATATCTAGAAATGAATTTCTAATCCCCGGAAATAAATTCCTCTGATTCCACGTTGGCAATGTGGGGAATCGAACTCGTGACCCCTGAAGCGGCTATTGCTCAGCAGAGTTGGTTTCTTTTTTCTAATTTTATTTTCTTTTATTTTGTTAAGTAGTGCAGTGGAGCTGTAGTAACATTGGCATAAGTCTCCTTTTTTATTTTTTATATAAATTTACGGTTCATAACAGATGCTAGTGTTGGTTTCAAATACCTGTAAGAAGTTCTGCCTTCAAAATTGTAGCATTCACAGAAGGCCAGAGTCAACTGAAAAGTAAGAATGAAAAATAGAAACGCGAGCAATGGCAATACATCTGAACATAAATAGGATATGTTTTATCTTTAGGATTCTGAAATATTATGTATCATCAACTTATGAACGACCCAAGTTCACAAAAAATCAATGCTCATAATATACAGGGCTATGAAATGCTAATTCGTACTCACATGTCATGGAAAGAAAGGTCTTTGAGAAGGTAAGTGAAAATAAGCTTCACTTGACCTTCAGTGTTTGTGTGAAAAAACTAGATTTCAGCCAAGAAAGTTGATCGTACCCTCGTAAGGTGGAGATTACGAACCAGTTAATTTTTCATGTGTTTTGGTGTTTTCTTTAACTGTTACTTTGTTCTTAGTAATAGCTTGTTCAGCCTTAATACAGTGGTGACATAGCGACATATTTGATTATAAAGAGATTAGAATTTACTGAAAACGCATAAAAAAGGTACTATTAAAATATAAAACTACTAGCAAGATGCAATCAGTGCACCTGTGGAAAAAGCGTTTGGTAATGAAATTGAGAGATTAATTAATAAAATGAGCATGGCCACAATATTGATTGAGCTCACCAGGGACTGTGTGAATTAGGTCGCAAAGATGAATATATAGAAAATTAAAGCTAAAGAATGTGCTATCTTCTGTGCCTAGTGTTACACTTTTAATATTCATGCTGTAATAAATGCATCCCCTATCGTCCATCTTTTTTTTGTTTTTTTTTTTTTTTTTTTTTTTTTTTGGGTACAGATCATCCCAATGACGGTAATCACGTCCAAAAACTGAAAAAAATTAAGAGAGAGAGAGAAGAGATAAGAGAGAATGAGAGAGAGAGAGAGAGAGAGAGAAAGAGAGAGACGAGAGGACCGTAGGAAGAGAGAACCGTAGGAAATTAACACATTTACGCATGATAGTTGATTTCGCACATATCCCACGACAAATAAGCAGATAGTTTCAATATGTATTTTTTGAAATGAAGATGTTTGTTTCGCTGCAACAACTTCATGTGACGTTTTAAATTTCCTTGATTCATGAACTTCTCCGGACATACATTGGAATACTGTATCTATTTATTTATTTATTTATTCATTTATTTATTTTGCCTCTCAATCTCATTTGTGGTGCATTAGAAGACTCAGTGGCAAGTAGAGAATGTTTTGAAAAGCTATTTACCCACCTCGTAAACAAATATCGGGTCTTATTTCACAGCTCAGTTTATTTACCCGATGTGATTATGATAATAATCTTAATTTTTGGCGATTCTTTGTAAATAGAGACGGTCTATATGGTTTAGCCTTAAAATAAATCACGAAGATTTTTTCATTAATATTAAATTTCAAATATGTGTATGTTTTCATGTTCGAAAATATTACAATATGAACTCGGCATTCTTCATAAACTTTTAAAAGAACGAAACAGATTGTAGAAATTGATAATCCGGCTTTGATAGCACAGCAAACGTAAAGAGTTGGCAAACTAAAGAGACTTCAAAATCCACTAATTTCAAACCCTGATAGATGAAAACAACAAAGAAATGTGAGAGAATTGCAGGTCAGAATATTCTTCCGTTTCATAAAAATTAATGTTTACCGCTTTCCAAACTCTTCATACAAAATTTTCTTTTACCTCTTGAAGATTTGTTTACCCGACAGCAAATACTATTTACCTAAAGGAGAGAGAGAGAGAGAGAGAGAGAGAGAGAGAGAGAGAGAGAGAGAGAGAGAGAGAGAGAGAGAGAGAGAGAGAGATAATATAATGAAGAGCATGTTCTTGTAGGACTTGGCAAGATCCCACCAATTTACTTAGCAGATTTCATCACACACCATTTAATAATTAAAATTTCTGCGATACGAAATCCTTGAATACAAAGCTGAACCTCATTTTAATTTATGTCTTTAAAATAAGAATAAAAGGTAAGATGAGAGGTATGAAAATACTGAGAAACATTATTCATTGGCTAGCTAATAGGAGTAAAGTATTAATGACTAAAATAAAACAAAAAATCTATATGAAAACCGTAATAAGGGATGAAATTAGATAAAAATTAAAGGCCAAGATTTCAAATTATGTGTATAATGTTCAAAGGAAAAGAATAATAATACTATGCAAAAAAAAAAAACAATAAAATAAAAAAGTAAATGTTATTAGGTAGTGAAGGCATTCCATCGAGTGCCTTGTATGCAAAGGCCATTAATGCCTAAAAGTAAACAGTTTAAAACCAGCTTGGTATCAGGTCATGAATTATGACCGTCATTAGAGTTAGAATGAGGCTCTGATGGAAAATATGAAATGGGCGCGATTCAATACTGGCTTATTTGATTATAATTATATCAAAGCTATCATATATTTGATGCCAAGTACTCATTTCGTGCAAGCTCTTTGTAAATTTATTGCATTCAATATATAATGAATATCCTTAATAATATGAAATTCTATATTATTATTATTATTATTATTATTATTATTATTATTATTATTATTATTATTATTATTATTATTATTATTGCTGTTGTTGTTTTGGTGCTGTTCTTTCGTCTACTATACCTGAGTCGTTCGCTAATAATCATATAACAGGAAAAATGTACCAATGAGGAGTCTAACCGGACAAGGTGATTGAAGAAATATAAGAAAATTTCCAAGCTGATACCATTTTACTTTAGAATTTATGTATGCATGAGCAGACATGCCTGCATCAGGAGAGAGTTAATAGGGCTTGGAAGGAACCTGCTAGAGGAAGAGGATCGAGAGGAAGACTGAGGATTAGATGGTGAGATAAAATGAAGGAAAATAAAGAGGCGTGATAGAAGGCAGTGGAGAAGGTCCATCAGGCAACCGACCCCTTAATGTGGGGATGACGGTGGAAAAGAAGAAGAGTCGTGCCTGCATCAGTCTCTACAGAAAATCTTCAATGTGAAAAAGAACGTAAGAAAAGTAATTTCTCTGTTTATATTGACATGAAATACTGCTCTTGAAAGGAATTGATTTACACATTCCATCCCTTACCGCCTGAAATCAGAGAATTTTTTTTTTTAGAGATCAGAGAAATTGAAAAGTATGTGAGTTTGATCAAAAAGGTGACAATGATTAAGAAATACATTCGCCAGAAATGAGTAAGGAATCATTGTCTCACTAACACAAACAATAATGAATGCATTTCCTCACCGGTTATTTCTAACAATAAATCTCAATGAATGGACGTATGTGGATGTTCTCTAAACCTCCGGATGTTACAAATATTTATTTCTTAGCTCCAAATTAAATAAGTTGAAGTACATCCTAATAATGCTTCATACAATTCTTGAAAATAATTCTTTCCTCCTTGCCACTTCTAAACTTTGGATCTGGACCCAGTTGTGGAAGGTGATCCACCCATCAAAGGAGATGTCGTTTTGGTACGTTCTAAATGATTGTGCTGTTAATGTGAGT
Organism: Macrobrachium nipponense; assembly: GCF_015104395.2. Lineage (NCBI taxonomy): Eukaryota > Metazoa > Arthropoda > Malacostraca > Decapoda > Palaemonidae > Macrobrachium > Macrobrachium nipponense. The sequence continues at coordinate 2,243,300 of NC_061097.1, forward strand.
TATTGTTTATCTTTTTGCAATATTAGTACTGTTATTTTCTCCCTTTTTATTATTTTCTATTTTGCTTTTCTTTGTCTACTTATATGCAGTTTTGGGGAGGTTTTATTTTCAACTTTATGACTTTTTGATGAAGTGTATGATCTTAATAATTCTAATTATACTAAAAATTAATATTATGATTATTATATTACGATTGTACTCAAAATATAAATATTCTTTTTTTTATTCAAAATTTCACTAACAAGTGTCGAAGGCATTAAAAGAAAAACGAGTTTAATTTAAGCCGTTGCATTTTCGCCATTGTGCGTATTCCCAATAAACAGACCGTATTCCCACGTTTCACATGTTTACTCTTTTAAAAGTATTTGCAACAAAGCACAAAAACGGTATTCATCCAAAAAATGCAATTTCAGTTAGTAGACGTCTGTCATTATCGGACAATAGAAAGTTTTTCTATATCTCCTATTAATGAAATATAGAACAAATGCATTTCAGTAATATTGATCCTTAAAATCATTCTGCTAGCATAATTCGGCAATTTAATGTAAGGCCTTATGTAGGAAAGTCAAGTTTCGCGTCAAATGTTTGTTAAAAGTGATTTACGGCTTAATTTTGCTTTACATAATGATTATGATTAAGAAATCATAAATCTATCAACTACCCTCTGTGGGTAAATTGAGGAAATCCAAGATGGCCGCCATGGAAGTCAAGAAATATCTCATTCAATCCTTATTTTTGCAACCAGGTAAGATGAAAACATAAATGAGAACTCCATCTATACCTTTGATATCTTAGAAATCTGATTTTGATATATACAGCTAAAAAATTAATGGAAATAAAATGATAGCCATAAATAAGTGTTAAATAATTAGGAATTTTCAATTACGTACTGGAACATAAAGAAAAACAGCAAACTGTCTTTATAGCATTAAATCTTAATAAACAAAAGACATATATCACAAATGAATCCATATCTCAGCATTTTCATTGTTAATAATCCATCCTCATATATGTTTCTTATAGGTAAATCTAGAAAACGCACATTTTCTCAAACTCATCCTTCCTCATCCAAATCTTTAGGTACTACATTTATAGCACACGACTAAGTTGGGTTGCTGCAGCTGATATTTACGCAGCCACACATTTTTGTGTGTGGAATATTGTTATTCAAACACTACCTTTCCCCTTGCATCCACGTTTGGATCCACACTTTACCAAGTTCATCACAGCTGCAGGGGCTGGAACATTCAGATATCTTACAGGAATATAATGATGCTTAGGCACGTCAAACCTCCACCCATATTCAATAGGAGATGGGAGACATGGATGGCTTTTGCCAGCTTTTCTCCAAATCATTACTATACAATGTGCCCGCTGAATATGCAAGGTTAGTGAGCCAGTCGTGTTGGAAGACTTTCTCTTTCAGCTGCTCGATTGGAGTACCGAAACCACCGAAGATCGTTCACTTTAGTGTATACTCTTGACTTGTACAATTTGCAAACGAATCATTCCAATTGGCCAGACAATTCTCGTTCCTGGTCTTGGTATCCTAAAGATTCTAAAGCATTAATTATGTCATCATCATATGCCAAGAACACTTTGAAGCACCATCTTTGGTTCTCCCAGCCAACTTTCCAGACATGCCCGATCTTGTTAGAGATTGAAAGCCTCATGACATGGAAGCGCATATTTCTCCTAACTTTTTTTATAATTTGGTTTGACCAGTATTTTTCTCTTTATGTTTCCCTTCCTTGTAAGGAATCTATCACTGGGTAAGTTTAACATCTCGATTGCGAAATGTAACATCAACATAACGATGTTTCATTACCCTCGCTCTCTGAGCATTTCCATAAGCCAGCAAAAAAACAGTCTAAAATATGTAACATATATATAATTATATTTATACAGGGTATTTCGAAATTAGAGCTCCCCCTCTACAGCATAAACTAAAATGGATATGTAAAAAAACAAAAGTAACTCAGAACAGGTATTTATTAAAGTTTCTCTCTGAGTATTTAATATTTTGTGTGGCCTCCATCTGCCTGTACCACAGCCTGCATTCTTGAGGGGTATGATTTCAGCAAATCCCAAAAAAGCTGAGACTCAAGCTCCATTTCCCTGAGCACTTCGGTCACCTCTCTTCGCAGGTCGTCGAGCTTGGTATACCATCATAGTTCACTGTGCGTGCTTCAACACAATCATTTAAGACACACCAATGTTTTCACACACATTAAGGTTAGGGGAGCTACCTGGGAATTCACTTGACAAGAAGAAATCGATACCACTGTTTCGAAGCAGCTCGTGTGTCTGAAGAGCCTTGAAACATGGTGCCTTATCATGCAAAAATGTGACTTCTTCAACAGATAACACATTTTCAGGATCTTTGAGGAAAAGAAATACTCCACCAGTAAGCACAGTTTCTCTCAAGTATTCGCCATTCCATGACTGTCCTTTTTCTTTGATGATCCACATTAACCATTTGGCTGTGAAACAGAGAAAAATTCCCAAACATTCAGGAAATTTCACAATTTGGCGATAGGGCACGTTATAGCTGATATCATCCAACTTTGCAGCCCAAATTATGTCATTTTTATGATTTGGCTTCCTCACTGTGTAAATGAAGAGTTCATATGATGCAGAAGCATGGAAAAAGTGAGCTGCATCCAAATTTTTAAGAAATTAACCACAAACCATGCACAATTTTCTCTCTGTTGCTGAGTGATATTAGGCTTGCTGATAACATGAAATGGCTTGATACCAGATTTTTATTAACTCACGATATACAGCACTATAATATCTCTTCATTCCCCTTTTTGTTTCTAGTTCAAGCAGCAATTTATGTGAAGACTTTCTTGGTCTACCTGTGGCCAGATGCACTAAAGCAACCCCCACACCCCTCATACTTACGTTATATGTAACCAGACTCTTAGATAAAAGGATATTCAAACTACTCAAATACCTTGATACTATATTTCCTAACATATAACACTCAAAATCCAACAACCAAGCAAACCCCTAACCTAACATAAACGAACTCAGCACAAGATTATATGACACATATAAGTGGCCTTATAGGCGAATAGTGCCTCCAGCACTCCAACTATGGCACTTGAGCCCCAGTACCGTGGCCAACGGTACTTCCACGTCAATTGTACTATATGTAGTCAATATCAATCCAAATTCGTTCCAGTCGTCAACTTCAGGAATATCTGTCCTCCAAGAACGATTCCACTTTCATTCCAAGGTCCAGCCATATTTGTCGTCATCAAGATCAATCTTACATCCTTGGGCACAATCTAATCAAGGCTCGTTCCGAGTCGTCAACATCAATCATACAATTATCCATGAGCAATCCAATCCGTTATAGAATTCCACGCAATAGTCCGTAATCCAGTACTATATAACGGGAGACAAGGGACAATAACTCCTTATCACAGCTTAGGTGACGAGCACTGTATTACAGAGGAAGGTTAAGGAGGAATTGCAGTCCTGTAAAGAAACGTCAATCATCACTAATATTCAAAACTAACTAAATAAACAAACAATTACAAGCTAATCCTATCACTCATCCACACTAAAAAACAATAGTACTGACTGTAAAAATCAAGACAGATATTATCCAAAAAAGATAAGTAATCCAGGCAGCCGAAAGCACATTCACTTTCTGTTGCAGCCAAACCAAAAAAAAAGCACTCACTCGAAACACTCGCTATCGTACTAAACTACAAAAAAAAAAAAAAAAAAAAAATATATATATATATATATATATATATATATATATATATATATATATATATATATATATATATATATATATATATATATATATATATATATATATATATATATATATATATATAATATATATATATATATATATATATATATATATATATAAACAACTACCTCAATTACACTCACAGTTGTTTCTATCACAAACTACCACTTCACCAACCACCGCTTTCTCTCTCTCTCTCTCTCTTTCTCTCTTTCTCTAACTGAAAAATTTGGCAACACAGAAAATTCAATCCTCCACATACCCACTGCCTCAGCTATGATGTCTTTTGACTCCTGAGAAAGGACTTCAGGCCTTCCAAGATTCTCATTTTTTTTTTTTTTTTTTGTTTTTTTTTTTTTTTTTTTTGCGATGACAGTCATATGGATTTTTGTTTCAGTTTCTTTTAATAAAGGATTCATCTCTTTTAATGTATTTAGCTATCCAGGAATGTGAAATGAAGGATGCGTCAGCATCCCTGACCTCTCTGAAGGTTATTGCCCGGATTCGGTCAATCCATCTGATTAGCGTCCAACCAAAGACATCCCCCAAGCAAACTGGGGTTTACCAAATCCCATGCCAGGACTGTGGCCAATCTTACATCGGATTTACAGGTAAATCACTTCCCCAGAGATTAATACAACACAAACGGTCAGATTAGGTATGGATAACATGACTCAGCTATTTTCAACCATAAAAATGAACATAACCATAGAATAAACTGGAATTTGTCACATGTAATTTATAGCAGCAACTGCCGGTACAAGAGTCAAATGATGGAATCGGTCTTAATAAAAGAGAGGCAGGTAATGAACATCTCAAAAGGAGCATGGATTTCAGATACGATTGACAAGGTTTTCATTCAACCAACGCTTAAGAAGATTAAAGGAAGATTATCTGCGGGGGTGACCTAAATTGGCTTGCCTGTGGGTGGACCTCTTGGTATAAATACCACCTTTTCTGTAAACTTTTCTCATTCATCTACCTGAAGTGGGAGACAGCAGTCTCTGAAATATAATACTTTTCTCTCTATATTTTGGTGTTTTTATATTATATATATATATATATATTATATATATATATATATATATATATATATATATATATATATATATATATATATATATATATATATATATATATATATATATAGTATGTATATGTATATGTATATGTATATTGTTAGAACTTTGCCATTTCCTTTTGTTTTGTTTTTATTCATTATCTTTTAGTTTCCCCTATTGTGCTATTTATTATAGTTCCCCATCAGGGTTTTGAGTTTTCTTCCTCCACATTTTTAGTTACCATTCCTGTTTCTGATCCTTGCCTGTTTATTCCCAGAGTCCTGTGTCGGGTCTCCTTGGAGCATTCCGAGGTGACTTTGGAAGTCCCTGTGCCCAGGTATGGGCAGTCTGTTTCTGGCCTTCGTGTTGATACCACACCATATGGATTACAGCAAGTTCGCTCCTTTATTCTGCTACGACTTGAGCGCCCTTTATCCCTGGAGCTTGTTGCAACGCTGCTGCTTCATCTTGCTGTAGCCTTGGGCCAGTATTAGCCTGGGGGACCTCTCCGTGAGCAGGTATAGAGCCTTTGATTTTTGTGACGTCTGGAGGGACGTGTATTTGTGACGTCTGAGAGACGAGGATCTTCCTGAAGAAGGTCGGGCTTTACTCTGCCGCTATTTGGAAGATAGCGGGACATACCTTCCCGTTCCTTCGATATCCACGACGTCGTTTCTGGATCAATTACAGTTCTTATAAGAATTTGTGGGGATTTAAACTCTTAGTGGCCACTTTAAATTAGTTAGGTTAATTTAGTTTGTTAACCCTCTTACGCCGATTGGACGTATTAAACGTCGAGTCAAAATGTCTCCCGTATGCCGATTGGACGTATCATACGTCGGCTCAAAAAAGTTTTTTTAAAAATTCGCGGAAAAATACTTATAGGCCTACCAGCCGAAAACTTTTGTATCACGCGCCTTGGGAGATGCTGGGAGTTCACGGATCAAGGCGTTGTTTTGTTTACAATCGCTACGCAGGCGCGCAAGCGCGAATTTCTTTCTTATCGCACCAAAAAGTATCAGTGACACATCTCGGAAATTATTTCGTCACTTTGACATAATTATTGCACCATTTTAAATTATCCTTTACATGAAGTATTATATATGAAAATGTGCGCAATTTCATGCAAAATACAACTAAAAAATACTCATGATTGTAGCTTTTATCAGTTTTGAAAAATATTTCTATAAATAACGATAAGTGCAAAAATTTCAACCTTCGGTCAACTTTGACTCTACAGAAATGGTCTAGAAACGCAATTGTAAGCTAAAACTCTTACATTATAGTAATATTCAATCATTTGCCTTCATTTTGCAACAAATTGGACGTCTCTAGCACAATATTTCGATTTATGGTGAATTTATGAAAAAACTTTTTCCTTACGTTCGTGCGATAACTCTTCCGATAAATTTTTTCGTGCGATTGTCCTAATGTTTGCACCCTTTTAAATTTGCCGTTACATAAAGTTTTATATATGGAAATGTGCGCAATTTCATGCACAATACAACAAAAAACAACCCATGGTTGTAGCTTTATCAGTTTTGAAATATTTTCATATAAATAACGTTAAGTGCAAAAATTTCAACTTTCGGTCAACTTTGACTCTACCGAAATGGTCGAAACGCAATTTTAAGCTAAAACTCTATATTCTAGTAATATTCAATCATTTCCTTCATTTTGCAACGACTTGGAAGTCTCTAGCACAATATTTCGATTTATGGTGAATTTATGAAAAAAAAAAAACATTACGTTCGCGCGGTAACTTCCGAAAAAATCAGAATTTTTTTGTGAGATTGTCGAAATGTTTGCACCATTTAAAATTAGCTGTTACATAAAGTTTTATATATGAAAATGTGCGTGAATTTTCTTTCATGTTAGAATAACAACTAAAAATGATTGAAGGTTGTAGCTTTTCTCTTTTTTCGAAATATTTGCATATAAATCACGATAAATAGAAAAAAAACCACGTTCGGTCAAATTTGACTCTACCGAAATAGTTGAAAAACGCAATTGTAAGCTAAAACTTCTTACGCCTAGTAATATTCTGTCCTTTTACTCATTTTGAAACAAATTTGAAGTCTCTAAAACAATATTGTGATTATGGTGAATTTTGAAAAATATATTTACCTTCACTCCGCGCGCCGATTCGCGGCCGCAAGTCTCCGAAATACGTACATGGCATTATCCTAATATTTGCTCCTTTCATATTATGCCTTTTTATAGAGTTTCATATATCAAATTGTGTGCAAATTCATGAAGAATCAATAAATAATTGAAGGTTGTAGCTTTTTCCATCTTCGAAATATGTCCATATAAAAATATATATATTAAAATTTCGACATTCGGTCAAATTTAACTCGTCCGAAATGGTCGAAATCTGCAATTCTAATCTAAAACTCTTACAGTATCGTAATATTCAATCATTTGTCTTAATTTTGAAACAAATTGGAAGTCTCTAGAACATTATTTAGAATTACGGTGAATTTTTTGAAAATAACATTTTTTTACGTCCGCTCGTTACGAATTCGTACATCATTTTGTGATAATATTTTTCCGGTGTTGCTTTTATTGTTTTTACAATATTTTATATATCAAAATGATCGCAATTTAGTGTACAATACAACGCAAAAAAAGTAACTGGTTAGCTTTGACCGTTTTCTGCACAGCGTGATTTGAAGTTACAATTATGTATGAAATTTTTTTTTTTCGCTACCATATATCGCATTATTTACATATGATAATGCATATTATTTTTTACATTCTGATGGTTGCATTCTAAACTTCAGGCAATGACAAAAAAGGAGCCAAAAATGAACTCTTAATCTTCAAAAGTACGCGCGCTGTAATTTTTTGAAAAAATTATTTTTTCCACTTCCGCGCTCACTCCAAACCAGGCCCGGCATACGGGAGACGTTTTGATTTTTAGGGCTCCGGCGTAAGAGGGTTAATTGCTAGGCTTTCTTTCTGGCCGTTATTTTCCTTTTCTTTTTCTTTCGGGACCCCCCCATTATTTTGGAGAATGTCTGGTTTGATTTCTGTAAGTAATAGTGTGGGTGTTTTATTAAATAGTGTTCATATTGTGTGATTGCTTTTCATTTAATTTTGTATTTATAGAGATTCCGTTAATCATTTCTATCTATGCTGTGTTTGTAAATATACTATATTATTTTTACTTATGGTATTAGTTTCCCTCATTGTTAATATTTGCACACTGTCTGTTATTTCACTTATCGTGACTTTAACTTTGGAGAACACCAGTTATGATTGATAGATTTTCTGGAGTCTGAAAGTAGCCCTTTGAGGAGGGTCCTGACATATTTGGCGACCTTATTGCCAGGATTTCGGTCCTGTTTGGGTGTTCTCAGTGTGCAGTATTAACCGTGAGGGTGCTAGGCATAGATCTAACACCTCTTTGGATTAATTATATTTTGTATTGGAAGTTTTCGGTTCAAAATGGAGACTGCTGCAATTTTGGATGTATAATTGGTGGTGTGGCTGGCAAGAGAGGTTGGCGAGTTTAAATAAGGGGATTGAATTCAACCACTTTTGCTAACTATTTGGAGATTGAATTTGACCCCTCTATGAAAAAGGGATTATTATTGTTAACAATTTATGAAGGGATTAAGTCAGTAAAGTCTTGATGGTGATAAGGAGGTGAAGTCTGCGGTAACGTAGAGTTGGTGGAGAGACAAACATTCAATTGCAGACATTGGAATTTGAAATTGAAAAATTTAGGGCAGGTGAGAGAGAGAAAGAAAGAGAGTTTGAAAGAGAAAAATGGTTGGCTAACCCGTCTTCTCCCTCCCAGTCTTCCCCTGGTGTCACTGTTGGTTCTGCTATCAATTTGGTACAGGCTTTGAAGTTCGTTCCCACGTTCCAAGAGTCGAACGTAGCAGAGTTCTTTGTCTCTTTTGAAAGGATGGCTGCTAGGTTGCAGTGGCCAGAGGAACACTGGACCACTTTGGTACACGGTAATTCATTGGTAAAGCTCAGAGGTTTATGTAACCCTTGATGAAAACTTGGCCTCAGATTATGAAAACGTCAAGGCAATTATATTGAAGGCGTATGAGTTAGTTCCCGAGGCTATAGACAACAGTTTCGCAATTTGAGGAAAACTCTGATCAGACGTTTGTGGAATTTGCCAGGGCGAAGCAACAGTTCGCTAAGGACTGGCTTAAGTCAAAAAAGATAGATACCTTTGACAAATTAAAGGAGTTAATGTTGATGAGGAATTCAAGCATTGCGTCCCAGACAAGTTCAAAAACATTTAGAAGAGTTAAAAATGGATAAACTACAGGAGGTGGCTGTAATCCAGCGATGAGTATGTATTATCGCATAAAGTAGATTTCAGAACACCATGTCTGAGGGAAGGTCGGACTGGAATAAGGCCAGTCGTGATAATTATAGAGATAATACCAGTAGGAATAATTATGGTAGTAAGAGTAGTCCCATGCGACAAAGTAATTCTGTTTCTTTCAGGAATAATGATAATACTACTTTCAGGAATAATGACAACGTTTCTTTCAGGAATAATAATACCTCTTTCAGGAATAAAGTTAATAATTCTGGGACGAATGTTGTCTGTTTCTTTTGTAAAAAAGAGGTCATGTAAAAAGCAGGTGTTATGCTTTTAAGAAAATGCAACAGTCCAGGCAAAATCCGGTGATGGGTGTCGGGAATGAAGAGGCTGTGTCTGCTAGGGCCAGGACAGGAGATAAATGACTACCCAGCAGTTTCGCTAAGTTCGTCTCTCAGGGTTGTGTATCAGCCGTAGGATCACACTTAGAAAGGGGAGTGCGAATTTTGCGAGATACGGGTGCTGCGCAATCTTGATTTTGAAAGAGGCATTGCCGGTTGACTTTGAACCTGTTGGGGAGGAATTTGTATCTTGTCTGGTTTTCCGGATTCAGTTAAATCATATCCTATCAGCGTTTTTCAGTTGGATTGCCCGTCGTTTTCTGGGGCTATTAAATTGGCAATTGTAGAAAAATTTCCTGTGAAGAATATAGACTTTGTTTTGGGCAATGATGTTGTCTATAAGAATACGACTTGTCCAATTTGATGATAAACCCTGAAATGTCTGTAGTTACTCGTTCTCTAAGTAGGGTTGTTGACGCTGCAGAGTCAACAACCGATTTAGATATTAGTACCTTAGAACGTAGTGATAGTAATAGTGTAGTAATAAGGGATGGTTGGTTTAAGTTAAGCCATGACTTGGACAAGAGAAGAGCTTATTAAAGCTCAGAAGCAAGAGTTCCTCAGTTTGCCCAAGGAATCTGGCCCTCTGATTGACTTAACAGTGCCTCACTACCGAATCATTAACGAAATTCTGTACAGGTGTAGTAGGCCTAAAGAGGCAGGTAATGACGATTGTGAAATAATTCGCCAATTAATGGTTCCTTTCAGTTTCAGGTTGGGATTAATGTCGGTGGCACATGAAAATCCTTTGTCAGGTCATTTTGGCATTCGAAAGACTACGTTGAAACTTCTGTCCGACTTCTGGTGGCCAGGTTTGAAATCGGATGTAAAGAAGTTTGTCAAACGGTTGCGATATTGTCAAAAGGTAGGAAAACCGAATCAGTTGGTACCAAAGGCGCCGTTGATCCCTATTCCTTTGGTGTCAGTACCTTTCAAGGAAGTAATTATTGATGTGGTTGGTCCCTTACCTAGATCTAGGAGTGGGAATGAATACATTTTTACTATCATGGATAGAATGTCCCGTTTTCCCGGGAGGCTATTCCCCTCCGTACAATCAAGAGTGAAAGATTGTGGATGTCTTAATAAATTTCTTTACCAAGTTTGGGTTACCTAAAGTAATTCAAAGTGACAATGGTTCTAATTTTACCATAGATATTTCAGGAGTAAGATGGCAGAATTAGGAATTAAGCATTTAAACTTCGTCCCATACCATCCGGAGACTCAAGGCGTTTTTTGGAGAGGTTCCACCAAACTTTGAAATCGATGCTGCGGAAATATTGTCTGGCTCATGGATCCGAGTGGGATAAGGAACTTCCCTACTTACTGTTTGCTTTTCGTTCATCTCCAGGTTCAGTCATTGGGTCTGTCTCCTTTCAACTTAGTGTTTGGGCATAATGTCCGTGGTCCTTTGCAGGGTCATAAGAGAAGTGTGGGAAGGTGACAGTACCGAGGTTAATTTATTGGATTACGTCTCTGGCCTTGGGGATAAATTGTCGAAAGCTTGGGAGTTTGCCAAGAAAAATTTGGTGAGTAGTCAGAATAAAATGAAATATTATTTTGATCAAAAATCCAAACCACGTAGTTTCGCTGTAGGTGAAAAGGTTTTGGTCTAATTGTTTACCTGTTTGCCAGGAAATTCCTTAAGGCTTCATTTTCAGGTCCCTGGCGAGTAATTAAAAAATTAAATGAAGTAAATTATTTGGTGGAGACTCCCGAACGCAGGGAAACCCTATCAACTCTGCCACATAAATATGCTGAAGAAATTCATAGATAAGGAAAATGCGATTCCTGTGACCATTGTCGGGAAGGGTGATGATAATGATAATGTTTCCTTTTCAGATTATGGTCTTGATAAAGGTAATTCTTTTGACAAAGAGTGTTGGCCTTCTGATAATCAAAACTCTTTGAAAAATTTTTTGATGATTTAGTAAACCAGTTTGGATGGGGGACAGGCGGAATGTATTGAAAAGGTTAATGTATGAATATAATGACTTATTTTCTGATGTCCCTGGTCGTACGTCTATTTTAGAGCATGATATAGACGTAGGTGATGCTTGTCCAGTCAAACAGTCTCCGTATCGTTTAAATCCTGTAAAAGGTGAGGTGGTGGCCAAGGAAGTAGAGTATATGTTAAGACACGGTCCTTATAGAAGCCGAGTAAGTAGTCCTTGGTCCTCACCGGTGGTGTTGGTAAAGAAAACCGATGGTAGTTATAGGATGTGTGTGGACTATCGGAAATTAAACGAGGTCACCCGTTCCGATAGTTTTCCTTTGCCTCGTGTGGAGGACTGTATTGATCGTTTAGGTCAAGGCACATATAATAGTAAGTTTGACCTCCTCAAGGTTACTGGCAGGTACCCCTGTCTAAACGGGCCAGGGCCTTGTCCGCTTTTGTCACCCCCCAGGGTTTGTTCCAGTGTCGTGTAATGCCTTTTGGGTTAAAGAATGCCGCCGCCACTTTCCAAAGGTTAATGAATTCTTTAGTTTATGGGCTGGAAGGTTGCGTGGTTTACATTGATGACATTGTGATTTATTCTGATGATTGGGACACTCATCTCAAACGTATTAAGGCTCTATTTAAGGTTTTAAGAAGAGCTGGTTTAGTGGTAAATTTAAGTAAATGTGATTTTGCTAGGCGGAAGTGGTATACTTGGGACATACTGTTGGTAATGGGAAAGTGGCCACCTAAGAGGGCTAATGTAGAGGTAGTAGAGAGTATGCCAGTGCCATCTTGTCGTAGGGATGTCCGGAGATTCCTCGGCTTAGTGGGATACTATAGGCGTTTCGTTAAAAACTTTTCAGATATTGCAGATCCTCTTACTAACCTCCTTAAGAAACAGGTTTCATTTGTATGGGATGACAAGACTCATAATGCTTTGTTTGAGTCCCTCAAAAGGTGGGTTATTAAGCTTTCCAGTGTTGAGAGCCCCAATTTCAACATTCCCTTTTCTCTTGCTACGGATGCAAGTGATGTTGGAGTTGGGGCTGTATTACTGCAGCAGG
>NC_061097.1:2260839-2263339 GCF_015104395.2 Macrobrachium nipponense
AAAACAAATTGGTCAGAACATTGCGTTTGATTTTCTCGTCATGATAGGAATAAAAATGTATGTACGTATTTGTATGAGTACTTTTCCTGAAAACAGAGAATTTAAAAGACTTATTTACATTATCCCTGTGAACAACCAAGTCTAAAAATGGCAGATGCTTATTAGTTGTAAAAGAAGCTGATCAAAACTTTCGACATCGTCCTTAAAAACAATAAAGATATCGTCAACATATCTTACCCATATAAAAGGTTTCAAATCATCCGGAAGTTTGTCCACATAAAGTATTTCAAAAAATTCCATACAAAGATTAGCTAAAACAGTCGACAACGAGGATCCCATAGGAACCCCTGCTTTTTGTTGATAGAAATCTCCTTCAAACTCAAATATGGTGGAGTCTACACACGTCTTTATAAGCTCACAAAATTTATTAATATGAATAGGTGGCGTGAATTTTCCTTCTTCGGCAATTTTTACCAAATTAGTTAGAACAAAGTCAAGAGCCACATTAGTGAATAAGGAGACGATGTCCAGACAATACATAATTCCATCCAAATTTTTACCCAAAATCAAGATTATGTTTCAGATGGGAGCTTGATATATTACCCACCAAGTCACCCAAAACCTCTGCCAACCAAGAGGTCAAATCAGCCTGAGGAGTATTGCAGTTTGCTACAATGTATGTATGTATGCGTTTGTGTGTACGCACGAGTTTGATTGTGTTCCTCTGAAAAGTACAATCAGATATAGGGTCAGTAAACTGTGAAATATATAAAACATTAATATATTAAGTAACTAAAATAAATGTCCAAAACTTGAATGGTTTTAGTAAATCTCTCAGCCACTTAAGAAAAAAAGATTATTACAAAATCAAGTGACACGTTTTTGCAATTGTCAGACGCCCTATAATGAGTGTCATTATATGCAAGAGGCCACACCTGTCGCTTTACTGATTTTCTCAGTGAGCTTACCAAAAGTTCATTAGGAAAGAATTACTTTTTCTTTTCAGGACAAGATTGGCTCTGGTTTTCCTCTCCCTCTCTTCTCAACCTTCTTGTATTTTCCACCTCTTATGCATTATGAGTTTTGGCAGTCTTGCTACCAAAAGTTGGTCATTTGTTTCGGATTTATTCATGCTTTGATTCTTTTGTACTTTTACAAAAGTTTAAACAGAAAAGGGGAAATTTAGTTCTGATATACCACCAGGAATAATTTTCCAAGTCGAAGGTATTTTTCATTAATATCAAAAAGTTTAACTATTGCAGAAGCATAGCCTCTCCACCCGGGCTACAGCCAACCACATTTCTCCAACTCCCGTGTATCTGTTTGTGTAAATGGGGAATATTTTTCTTATTCAGGATATGAGTCTACGATGGTTTTCCATCATCCCCAATCTATCTATCTGATAAATAGATAGACAAATATACATATCGTAAATTATATAATTTTCTATGCATGCACAATTTTGTAATCTTGATATGTGAGGAATATTCTGTGTTTGTTTGATAATAATTATTTAAATATCGTTATAATATCAGATTTCTTAATAAGAATTAATAACTAAGATAACGTATAGAGGAAGAAGATTTTGTTACGTAGACTCCTGTGACTGAGGATGTCATCGAGAGAGCTTTTGTTTGGATGCAAGCGATAAGTAAGATCAACAGACGAGATGAGATGGTCACCCAGTCATGTAAACCAACTTGTGTTACATACGAGAAGAGGGAATGATTGCACAACGTTGCGTCATCTTTTGTTTGTAGACAAAATGGGTTCAAGGGATAATGTTCATGTTAAGACAAACGATTGATTCAAGCTATGTGACAAAATTGCACACACTTTTTTTTTTCTAAAGGTAGAGCAAGTGTATATTATGTAATTTAAACTCTGATCACCTATCATCCATCTTTAAGTCAGAAACGTTTTGTTTAGACAATGACGTCATCCTTCTTTGCTAGAATGATCTATGGGGCCTTGGTTTCTGACTGGAGATAAAAATCCTTGTCATTGAGAGAGTGAAAACCGTGCGTTCTACATTTATAGTAATATCTTCTCTCTCTCTCTCTCTCTCTCTCTCTCTCTCTCTCTCTCTCTCTCTCATTTTTATTTTATAACGTAAAGTAAATTTGTCGGTCACTTCGTTTAGATAACCTCTTGTGAGATCTGATAGCCATAGAAATTAGTGTTTACTCCAAAAACGGCACCTATACAGGAATATGGCATTTTTGGTAATTACCAGAACTGCAGTTAACAGGTATTGTAATAAAAGTTTATACCATGGTATAATTTGAGGTGAATAATTTGAAGAATTTAGATAAAAGATTAGTAGACTTGTCAACATATGTACCTTAGTGAATTTACATTTAAATGTAATTTTCATGTTTTGTGTAACTGTGTGTTCATAGTGCTGTATGAATTATTTGTTTAATTATTTTTGTTAATTTAATACTTTTACATATTTGTCAGTTTACAATCTATTAGTTTTATCAAGATGCTTTCTCAA
>NC_061097.1:2265839-2275839 GCF_015104395.2 Macrobrachium nipponense
GCTACATAGGATGATCCTTAGATCTTTATGAGACTCATGGCACAACCAAAATCTAAACATATTTTTTATGCATATTTTGTATAAAAAAATTACATTTTAAGTAATGTATATTAAGTGCAATAATATTTATTCATGATTTTAGTTATTGAACTGGAAATTTCAATTAGTTTCAGCAATTGCAAAGGCACAACTATGTTTAAAATGCGCAAACTAAAAAATGATTAGACATTTTAATAAGATTTCCCCGTTACAAAATTAGTCTAATATTATGAGATTCTTATGACAAAAATACAATCCTTCAAATATCTTGGCCTTCAGTCGTTTATTAGGATTGCAAGATGATCCGACTTCAATAAACATCATTAACATTTATTCACAACAGTAAGTTCTTACTGAAAATGGATGTGAGCCGCACACTAGTTTTCTATTGTTCTGGATATTTCATTACTGGAATTTGTACTCTAGAACTCAATTGCAGACCGGGATTTATAAACGCTGGTCCTTCAGTAATTCCATTTCCACAGCAGATGACTCGGAAACCAGAGGTTCGAGAATTGGACAACCATAATTGACCACATCAACCATGAATGAATTTCCAAGAAAGGCAAAGCAGGTCTTCAGCTTTTGTAAGTCATCTAACTTGGCTACAGGCTCGGAATCGATCAGGCAATCATTTAATTTGTCTTTGCATTGTTCCAGTTTATAGTTCTTTATTTCAATATCAGCAAATGTATTTACTGTCTTACTGTGATAGAGGAAGTGACTAAAGTTTCTTGATAAAATATATTTTTGAACAATTCATATTTTACCCAGAAAGCTGAAAATTGGATTAAAAGACAGAAATAAGATTTTTTTTTATTTTCCATCGAGTGCCAAGTTGAGTTTGTAGATGATTCGACATATCTGCAAGCTGAGTGATTAAACAAAAGAACTATAACAACAAAAGCAATTACATTAAAAAAGACAACAAAAACGTTCCCAAAATAGCAATGATAACCGAGGTCACAAAAACATCGAACTATTACTTAACACATACAATAAAAGTACATAAATAAAGGCATTGAAAGTAACATACAAGAGTTATCAGATATTATATATTAAATAAAGACCTTAGGAAAAAAGTCAGGAATGAAGACGAAAGAAAAAGGGATCAAATTATGCTAATTTTAAGTAAAATGACAAGGAAAGGAATAGATTAACTTCAAACTGCAGATGTAAAAAAATTAATCCATCTTTGCTCTAATCCAAGGCAGACCAAGAAGTACTGAAAAGCAAACTAAAAGAAAAAAAAAAGGATAGTCAGTAACCAAGTAACAATTTACGTACTATTTTATCTTCAATTAGCAGAAGACGGCCTATGAATTTAGTTAGTCCATAAAATTCTTAAACTTTATGAGAGGTATAGTTTCCATGGCTATAAATCGTCAAAACAATCCACGTTGATATCCGAGAAAATTTATTGTTGACAGTAAAGTCACCCGTATCGAGAGCTTTCGGCGACTCAGCCAAAATTTCCTGTAACATAAAGTAGTTGAAAAAGAAAAACTTATGCTACAGTAGGCTTATAATTGCACATAGTATATTAAAAAAAGGAAATTTGCAAGGAATAAGAAGATATTTCATTGATGATGGAAAATCATGATCTTATTAATAGGAAATATTTTCATAAGGAAACACTGACTGGGCTAAGTAATTAAGAACAGCTGAATAAATCTAAAATGAATAATGTCACGCAAAAAATTAACAGAGGGGAAATGAGGTGAAATGAGCTGCACAAAGGTGGGGAAACAATATAAAAGAACAAGGTAAGAGGGAATAAGGACACTTTAATTAGGCAAGGGAAAAATAGCGTCTTCTTCATAAGAGTGGGATCTTTTCATTACATATGGAGGGGAAGGGAGTAAAACGGATTTTCCAGCAGACAGCTGAAGTCGTCTTTTCATATATTCATCTTTTCTCAGAGTGCAGGAGTCAATACGAGCTTAGCTAATATAAACAAGCCTGTGTAAAATTCCGCCCATAGGAAAAACTGAAATGCAGATAAACAGAAGGGATAACCCCAATCTAGAAGTGACTGGTAGAACAGACTGATCACCTGGTTAACCCGTGAGATAGTGATTTTTACTCGGTACTTGTATGTTCATTTTCGCGACTTGTAAACGTACGAATTTTCATAATTACAAATATGGAGACACTAATATAATTTTTTTTTTATAGAATTCAGTCCACCTTGGAAATAACTTATAGCGGCGAGAATTACGTACATTAGGTCCATCGTATTCGGGCAGGGTATATATATAGATATATATATATATATATATATATATATATATATATATATATTATATATATATACATATATACATTAACAATAAAAAATATGTTAACAGTTTAAAAAATTCTAATCAGCGTTCAGCCATGATTCCTAGAGTTTAATAAAAGTAAGTAAAACCGAGGGAATGGTGCATGAATCATTCTATAGTATTACAGCCTCTTACATCTAAGTGCATCTCTATGACTTCCCCTACCGGAGGGACTACCCCACACCGTTGCACATGATTAAGGGCGTTAAGAAGTATCCGGTCGATTTCTTCTTTCTTTTAGACTTGTTATTCTTGGTTTTCCTGAAAGGCCATTCGTCGACCTATTTTCTTCTTCTTGGAAAGTTCTGCCTTAAAATCCTCTAAAACTTCTCAATTAATCCTCTAATTGCCGCTCACGCTTCCTTTGCGAAAATGCAGACGCTCTTGGAATGGGTAGTATTGTTTCTTCTTCGCTTTCATTTTGTTTCCTTTGGTCAAATTCAGTGTTCTCCTGTTTTTAACTTGTTATTTTTTTTTATTTTCATATTTATTTTACCTTTAAGTTGATATCACCTTCACTTTGGGATTATTTTATTTCTTGCATCATCTCTCTGATGAATGCAAGAGATTTTTCTGATCCTCATTTTGAGGTATAAATCGAAAACCGAGTTACCTGGAACTAGGATTTTTGTAGGAAGCAAAACATCACTGAGTCCATGACCTGGTTTTACATCAAAGAAATGAAGATCTACTGTGCTCTCAATGGGATTTCGCGTCTTCTCACTGAATAAGAATGCTGAGGATCTGCTGTGAAAGTAGAAACTACACCTTTTATAGTTTTTAAACAGCAGTAGATACTACGTTTTGAAGTTTTATGAAAAAGTGCTTGAGGTAGCACATCTTTTTTTTTAATGAACAGTGAATAAAGGGTAGTACTTTTACCCTCACTGGCTTTACCAATACCTGGTCGGGTATATCTAGGTAAAACCTAACAACCGAATCATCTTATAAGTATCAATGGCAAAAGAACATCAGGGACTATTAAAGCTGTTAATGAGATCCACCATACAATTAAAATTAAAATTGATATTTCAGATTGAACGATAATTACAAAATGCCCGTTAAGATTGGCTATTAATCAACTCAAATAGCACTGCTGTTCATTATAACCTATGTGAGCTGGCTCCAAGGTAAAATTAAAATGAAATGTAACTCATTTTAATCAAAGTTGTTATACGTATTCTTAACTGAATCTAAACAAGATAAGAATAAGTATACTGGAGAATTAATAGAATCGGGCCTGTGAATACAAAATAAGGTGTAGTGTAAAAGTATTGAGAATAAGAGAAAGGAATTTATGCAGACAAAAGAGACCTTTGAAAGGAAAGCACTTACTGTACGAATTCCAGAGAATAGTATGTATGACTATGGAGGGGCAGAATGGTTCAAATATGATCAAAATATCGTAGAATATACCAGATCTTTATAAAAAAAAAATCCGTATTTATAATAGAAAAAAAATTAATTATACGGTCTCATCTTTGGAACCTATGTCGATAAGTGAGTAGTACATTTCTACCCCGTCATTTGCCTCTCTTGCTTTGTTCAGAATCATGATGTAACTTCAAGCTAAAATATGGCGCTGGCATGAATTTTTCCTTCAGATGACAGACGATTACGTGCAAACTCATAAAATCAATGACGAAATCAAGCCTAATCAAATGTGTTTAAACGTTGGACAAATAATTCTTAAGCTCCATTAGTCTTAAATATTCAAAGTACCCTAGCCACATTGGCCTTGCACATTAAAGGCAATTGACAATGGTCAATTACTGCTTAATTACTGAGTAAAAGGTAAAATCTTAGTTTAGCACACCACGTTGGCCTGATTTTTGAATACATGAAAGAATGCAACGTAATTAGTGAGGAAATAAATCTTTCACTGAAATATAAAATATGCTGATACCTGTTAGTCTCATTGCTCGATGGTACTTATTACAAACACATGATATCTGGCTTCATTCTTTATCAATGTTTATCTAGATATGTTTCATGGAAAAGTGGTGGTTGGTCTCATTGCACTGCCTTTGATGTCGCATGTCGCAATTAGTAAACTGCCTGGAGGACCAAAAGATATGCTATCCGTAGTTGCATAGATCAGGTGAAATTCATTCAGGAACTTTTTTTATTATTAAATGAGATAAAAGGAAAATCACGTAGCAATGTGATAAAATGGATTTCATCTTCCTTGGCTTGTAGGTGGGTGATTAAGTTATCGTAATATGATGTAGCGTCTATATCTAAGGGAAATAAATTTTAAATCTTTATGGGGGAGTGGATTTATTTATTACATGAAAGAGATTCATTATCTTCTTCACAACCAAGTAACGAGATAGAATTATGATAATTTTTTCTTGGATAACAAACTGATTTTTATTGACTTTTTTCTGTGGCTCGACAACAAAATTTGAGTTTTCTAGATAAAAGCGTTCATCCAAGTTCCTGCTCTTCACCTTTTTAATGACTTTTGTGTTTTCTTTAAAGTGTTTGTTGTGCCACTTTTCTGTTCAGTGACACAGGACATTTAAGAAATGGAAGTTTCACTTTTATGTATGGTTTTACCTTTAACAAACCTAACTGTTATTAATAGTTATCAACATGATTATGACATCATCTGGTTTCAAGGGAGATCATAACGAAAATAAGTTTGCCATTCAACGACGAAAGTGTTTGTCATCACAACGAGAACCAATTTTGTAGAAGAAGAGAATCGCCTCAAACTCAAAAGGGAATTTAAGCTCTTCCGAAATCCTAGAGAAAAAAAAAAAAAGGAAGGGAAGGAGGAGAAATAGGGGTCTCACCTCTGACACTAGAGAGAAACAAACTATTTCCTCCACTGGCGTAGATTCGAAGTGTTTTTAAAATAGATAGCTAAACAGTCAGCCATTACCTTCCAGGATTGCAGCGAGTATACTCTCTCTCTCTCTCTCTCTCTCTCTCTCTCTCTCTCTCTCTCTCTCTCTCTCTCTCTCCTCAGAGAGGAAGAGCAACATATTTATTTTTTTA
Organism: Macrobrachium nipponense; assembly: GCF_015104395.2. NCBI lineage: Eukaryota > Metazoa > Arthropoda > Malacostraca > Decapoda > Palaemonidae > Macrobrachium > Macrobrachium nipponense. Next base: position 2,271,209 of record NC_061097.1, read on the forward strand.
AACAAGTTCGACTTCCAAAGTAATTTCATTTATGTCATTTGGAAATCAATGAGTTTACTTAAGAAATGTAAATGGTCAAACAACATCAGTTATAGATGAGATACGCCAGCAATATTAGACACCACTGGCGGGGTGACTTCAATTACGAAGGACAGGTGACAGTAAACAATGGGGAGCGTTCCTAATCACCAATAAATGAATAATGCCCTTGTCAACTAATGAACATTAATTACACGTCAGGATCCGCGGAGCTCCACTATACCAAATCCACTGCTCGTTGCAGCTAAGCCCCGCCCACTGCTTACGTCTCAACCATTCCTTGAAGCAGATTATTTGGTAATGGTTCCGAAAAGTTGGTTAATCTGTGATTCTTTTCATCTTCGTTAATTCAGCAATGGTTGTTTTACCGAACTAAAATAATTTCTGCTGATTTTGAAAAGGAAATGTTAAATTATACCCTGAAATAAAATCGTAATACCCTTCTCTATAGAAATAATAATAAAAAAAAAATATGAATGAAGTCAGGAGTGTTTGTGATACTTCCGTGATACTGGAATGCTGTTATTTGTAACTGAGGTTCACTTGACCACGGAGTTGACATGGAATATTTGCGTTCAAATCACTCAACTTGAATTACAGGACAATGATAATTACCGTCTGATACTGCCAAGCGTGTTCACCATTCAAAATTTAATTTAAACACAAAGACTATCTCAGAGCTATGTAGACTGATATTTCATATTTGATTATAGGAAACTTTGCTACATTATAATTGTCATTAAATCGATTTCATTGAAAACGTTTTCACATTCAGAGGGTTGACAAGCAGGCGCTGTACTCTACAAAACAGGAATGCTGCCTATGTGTAACTAAACGTTACGGTATTTTAGGCTATACGAGTCATACTGGATATAATTTGCTGAGAATTTTCTCAAGGCCATTATCTCATTTCGAAATAACAGAACCATGAAAATTATGTAGACCTATAATGTCCTATGTCTTTTTCCGGTTTATGAAGCTTATGAAGTTTGGATTATATGCCTATATTATATTTTCATATGTTAACCTAACATTGCTGAATAAACATAGACCAATTCATAAAATACTAGTGTAAAGAATTATCTGTCTACTGTTGTTAATTTAATTTTAGAAATTTATTTTAATTAAAAGTAATCGAGACCTTTATTAATATAGCTTATGCTATAATATTCTTCTAACAACAGAGAGAGAGAGAGAGAGAGAGAGAGAGACCTTACAGACCTTACAGACCTTACATCTTGTTCGGGTTGCCCCAGGTCCCTCAGTGTGAGAGAGAGAGAGAGAGAGAGAGAGAGAGGTTACTGGCTATTATATATTCTTTAGTCCAACAGGCTAATCTACAAGAATGCCCCTAAAATCAAATGAATCTTGACTACTCCACACTAGTTTGGATCATCTCATGCATAACTTTTTCGACCATTATTATTTTCTTATTTCATTATGTATCTTATGATCCCTCCATACCAGAGCCTTCACTTTCATAGAAATGCTACAGCAGCCGTATATTTTCTCATCACAGTAATATAATTTTTTATCACTTTTGTAAATATATTTTCAATATAATTCACTGGGAACAGTTCTATAGTTGCGTGTAACAGCCCAATGATTGGTTCATGTGTGCCATTGGCTACATGCCCACAAATTTACTTGGCCATCGACGCACATACACATGTACTATGTGTGTATGCACGCGCTTATACGTATACATTCACCGTATACATATACATTATACATCGTGGGGTCGGAGATACTGTATTAATTAAAAGTTGCTCTCTTTCCAACAGATACGGGTAGAAAACTATTTGCAATAAGAAATTGACATGTAGGCGCCTATGCCCTGTCATTGTCTTAAAATATGCAATTTGATCTGTAGGCCTGTGTCCTGCATTTGCCACAAAATATAAAAGTGACAGTTTTTAAACTATTGTATCACCACAATTTCAATGCAGTTATTCATTTGTTTTGATTTCCATGATTTCCTATAACGATGTCTGTAAGATAAGGAAATCTTTATTAGTAATATAAAGAACTCATTTATTCTGATGGTTTTGTATAGAATGTTGCCTAATGCATCGGATAGCGATACTTTATGGCAAGTTTGGCACAGTTCATTTCATAAGTAGGTAGAGGATTCACACCTATTTAACGTTTCGTTTTCAATCAGTATTATTGAAGGAAGCCGAAATTCTTATGGCTAAATATTTGGTGCGTTATAATAAAGATCATCAGGCACCATCAAATTTTCAAAACATACTGATAATAGCATAACATTTTGTGAAACTAACGAGTTAACAAGCAATCAAAATCAAAGGCATCGCAACATGATGTTTAACCAAGAGACTTCTTGTACTCTCATTTGGTCCAGAGAAGTTTAAGATACCAAATATGTTTGCTGAAGGCGCGAAACTTGACAGTTCGTGGAGAGAAAAATTTATTAAATTTATGTTAGGAAGATATATGAAGGACAAGGGTATAAGAGGGTAAGTCAAAGCTAAGAGAATTAAATAGATCTTTACATACTAATAAAAGTGGATATATGATGAGAAATAATGATATGAGAATAGAGAAAAATGTAGGCAAAAACATGTTGCATTTTATGAAGAGCAGCGCCAATATGTAGTATATTTGCCTTGCTGTTGAACCTCTGTGTTCCAGATGTCCTTCATTCCTCAAACAGTTGGCCTGCGGAACAGTCTCCCTAAAGGATGTTGTGGAATTATGACCCTAAAGCAATTATTCTTGCATTGTAAAACTTACTGCATTTTTATATGTTTATTTATTAATTTGCTAAATTTTATATTTCCTAATAAATGATTTATTGTTTCTATATTTCCTATATTCTGTTAATTCTTCCAAATGAAGACCATAGTCTTTAGAAGCTTGAATTTTGAGTCAATAGTTCCTCTGGGCTTGTTCCATTTAAACATGGTTCGTGCTCTCAGTAATAATAACAACAACAACAACAACAACAACTACAATAATAATAATAATAATAATAATAATAATAATAATAATAATAATAATAATTCCTCATTTTCTTTTCTTGTCCATTTCTTCCTCTGGTTTGCTTCTGTAGCTCCAGTCTCTGGCTGTTGGTTTCTGTCATTGTGGTGGTCAGTTGCTGGATGACGACCTCCAAGTACCTGACCGTCTTTCCCTTCATTTACGTCGTTGTCGTTTAATCCTTCATTTCTTTCCATCATTGCTGAATTTTGCTATTAACTTTAAAACCCATAGATGGATTGGCCCTAACCCCCATCAGGGTAGAGGTACTCATTTACAGCTGAGTAGACTGAAGAAATTATGGTAAAGATCTTTTCTCAAGGAATCAACGCCGAGGAGAGCGGTCACCCATCCAGCGACTGACCAGCCCCAATGTTGCTTAACCAGTCCATTGACGACCTAACCCACTCTGCCACGGCGCCACATGGCAATGGCTACTAAGGGGAGAGCTCAAGAAGGAAACTGAAGGAATGATAACAGCGGTACAAGATCAGGCCCTAAGAACCAGATATGTTCAAAGAACGATAGAGGAAATAACATATGTAGGAAGAGCAATACGAACAATGAAACCATAAACCACATAGCAAGCGAATGTCCGGCACTTGCACCGAACCAGTACAAAAAGAGGCATGATTCAGTGGCAAAAGCCTTCCACTGGAGCCTGTGCAAGAAACATCAGCTACCTTGCAGTAAAAAGTGGTACGAGCACCATCCTGAGGTAGTGATAGAAAACGATCAGGCAAAGATCCTCTGGGACTATGGTATCAAAACAGATAGGGTGACGCGTGCAAATAGACCAGACGTGACGTTGACTGACAAAATCAAGAAGAAAGTATCACTCATATAAGTCGCAATACCATGGGACACCAGAGTTGAAGAGAAAGAGAGGGAAAAAATGGATAAGTATCAAGACCTGAAAATAGAAATAAGAAGGATATGGGATATGCCAGGGGAAATTGTACCCATAATCATAGGAACACTAGGCACAATCCTAAGATCCCTGAAAAGGAATCTAGAAAAACTAGAGGCTTAAGTAGCTCCAGAACTCATGCAGAATAGTGTGATCCTAGAAACGCCGCATAATAGTAAGAAAAGTGATGGACTCCTAAGGAGGCAGGATGCAACCCGGAATCCTGCACTATAAATACCACCCAGTCGAATTGGAGGACTGTGATAGAGCAAAAAAAAAAAAAAAAAAAAAAAAAAATAAAAAAAATAAAATAATAATAATAATAATAATAATAATAATAAATTTAGCAGAGGAGATACTCGGCAATAGAGAATGAAGGGAAGGGAAAAGATGAACTAAACTAAAGATAAGATAGACTATGAAAATTAAATAGTAAGTGATAAGGAAACATGAAATAATCCATAGGAGAAACATATGATGTTAAGGAAAAACAAAGAGCTAAACGCAGTTGACATTTTCACCCCCATTAGGGATGATCCGCAATCCCAGATGCGAAACCGAGAGAACTTGTTGCAAGTACCACTTCGGCCCCAACTATTATACCCTCTCTGTACAAGTAGAGGAATGGACCTGAGTTTGATGTAAACTCAAGTTAAACACACACACAAACACACACACA
>NC_061097.1:2278339-2305839 GCF_015104395.2 Macrobrachium nipponense
TAAGAAAAAATCATACAAGATAAGTTTAAACTGAAGCAACTTTCAGAGAGAGAGAGAGAGAGAGAGAGAGAGAGAGAGAGAGAGAGAGAGAGAGAGACATGAGCGGATCAATGCATAAATAAATCAGTCAAATGGCAGGTAACAACCGAGTGGATCATTAGATATATACAAAAAATGTAAATTATTGCATAGATAGAAATCTAGAAAAAAATCATACAAGATAAGTTTAAACTGAAGCAACTTTCAGAGAGAGAGAGAGAGAGAGAGAGAAGGGAAGGGGAAGAAAGGAGAGAGAAGGAAGGAGGGGGATGGAGGTTGGGGGAGAGGGCATATGGAACTTTTTTATACTTATGTCTTCGTATCCATTTCTGGCTAATCGAGTTTTTTGCCTATTGCTACAGGGACAAGTGTCATTATTCTTTACAATTAGTGATTGATGATACTCTTCTAAATTACGGCACTGGGTGGAATTTACACCATAGCAAAATCGATTAGTGATACGAGTGTTCGTTCAGTGTTATTGCCCAAAAACGCGCTTGCTCCGTCTGTGAAACCCATAGCAATAAACTGTTGTTTAGTGTCTCTTTATCGTTCCCTTTGAAAAGATACTATATATTTTTTTTTTATCTCATTATCATAGTTGTAGGGACCTCGAGTTTAGAACTCCCCACCATCCTTATTTTTTTTTTGTTTTTTTATAATCATAATACCATATATATATATATATATATAGATATATATATATATATATATATATATATATATATACATATATATATATATGCATATATAATATTATATTATATATATATATATATATATATATATATATATTATATATATATATATTAGAAAAAGGTGAATAAGAGTTGAAAAAGGAGCGAAAAAGGAACTACATTTGTTCAATAGGATCAGAATTTCAAAAAGTGTGTAAATGGACAAGATTCCTCCGAAAATTTTCTCCTGCCTATCTCTTTTCTTCTTTAGCTCTTCTCTGAGTTGTTTGCAACATTTGATTGTTTATTTCTGTCGATTTTATCTTCTTCTTCTTCTCCTTATTTCTCTACTATTTTATTTATTTATTCTTATTTTCTCTCTATTTTCCTTCGTCATATGATTTCATGCTTATTGAACTTTGCTTCTCCCTTCCCTCTTTTTTTTATATTTCCCTGTAAACTTTAAATGGACATTAGCAACGATCTGCAATTACTTTAATTCAAATATTTCCAGGTTTTTTTCTATTTGCTTTTATTTCCCGTCACAACAGTCAAACAGCGTAGGGTCCGCGAAAGCAACCTTCGTGGTGATATAAACAAATTGTTCACCCATTCCATCAACTTTTTTTTTTGAGCCATCTTTCTCGTTAAACCCTTAGCTTATGTGATATTCTCACTTTCCGTCTTCCACCCTTTCCTCTATTTGCTGGAATGCTTTCCACTCCCTGACACACACACACACGCGCACTCGTGTATATATATATATATATATATATATATATATATATATATATATATATATATATATATATATATATATATATATATATATATTTGCTGGAATGCTAAAGAAAAAAAAGAGATAGGCAGGAGAAAATTTTGGAGGAATCTTGTCCATTTACACTTTTTGAAATTCTGATCCTATTGAACAATTTATTCCTTTTTCGCTCTTTTTTCAACTCTTATTCACCTTTTCTATAACCCCATCACTGTAAACTTCCTTGATCTTCTTCCTACCCTTTTCCGCACTTAATTTCACCCTCTTTCTCAATTTCTAACCTGCTTTCATCTTTATTTATCCTCTTGACGATCCTCTCCTCCTTCCTCATCCCTCTTCCTGTCCCTTCTCCTCCCTTGTGCTTGGGTGGCCACTTTTAGAACAGCTGAGCTCTTTTCTTTGGTTCAAAAGTCCATTTCCCCTTCTTTCACTCTCAAAACAACTGGAAACGAGAGAGAGAGAGAGAGAGAGAGAGAGAGAGAGAGAGAGAGAGAGAGAGAGAGAGAGAGGTTCAACACCAAAGCTAATCGAGCAGATTAATGCGTATCTTCGTGTTGCTGCTCCATGTGGGCTTACTAAATAATAATGCGTATTACTCGTGACTTTCATCTTCAAGTATTGTCTCTCATACATTTTATTTTCGTAGTTAATGACATATCCATTTCCAGTCCCTTTCCAAAGATCACTTTCCAGTGTTGTCCTTGATTCTTTCCAATGCATTTCAATCTTTCCCAGTTTTACTGAGATGGCCAGATAAAAGATGGGAAGCTGCGTCACTGACAATAATTATTGAAAACAGTTTTTTTTTTCTTAAGTCCGCGTGATGTCTTTCGTGTGATATATGCATAAATGTAAAGCATACATCCAACGCACACGACAGAATTTGTTCTGATACCATTATCAGTATCTTTTATCTTGCTTGACCGAGATTATTTTTTTACACATAACTGGCGGTACCGTAACTCTAAGGACTGTTTTTCAACATGAAACAGGACATTTCAAGCAGCACATTTTGCACTGCGTCCTATGACCTGGAAGTGGACAAACTCTTCAACTCAGATTTCGAGGTCGTCTCTTACAATTTTCTTAGGCGCATAACTCTTCACAGGAGCTTCTTTTGTCTCTTCCGAACAAGAAACTGCAATTTCGACGACTCGAGCATCACTCATTATTTTCTCCGAATATCTTTTCAGTTTTTTCAGTCTCCACACTTCAGTTAACATAATATCATCGATAGGTTGGATTAATTATATTTTGTAAAGGAAAATGCCTAAATAATGAATCAAATTGGAGACAAAATGTGTTAATTACCAGACAGAATAAGCAAATAAAATATTTCATAATGCATTGACTTGTATATAACTCTAATATAGAATACTAGTATAACATCCTGTGGTATGGGTGTAAGAATACTACCACCATAGGTCCTGCGTACCGTAAAAGGCGAATAAAAGGACAGCTGCTGCTGTGCATTACTACTTTTTAGTAAAAGGCTAGGACCACTACTAATAACTGGCAACTGCTGCCTTGCAGTCTTACTTTTTAGTAAAAGGCTAGGACCACTACTAATAACTGGCAACTGCTGCCTTGCAGTCTTACTTTTTAGTGAAAGGCTAGGCCCACTGCTAATAATTGGAAACTGCTTCCTTGCAGTCTTACTTTTTAGTAAAAGGCTAGGCCCACTGCTAATAATTGGAAACTGCTTCCTTGCAGTCTTACTTTTTAGTAAAAGGCTAGGACCACTACTAATAAATGGCAACTGCTTCCTTGCAGTCTTACTTTTTAGTAAAAGGCTAGGCCCACTGCTAATAATTGGAAACTGCTTCCTTGCAGTCTTACTTTTTAGTAAAAGGCTAGGACCACTACTAATAACTGGCAACTGCTGCCTGGCAGTCTTACTTTTTAGTAAAAGGCTAGGCCCACTGCTAATAATTGGAAACTGCTGCCTTGCAGTCTTACTTTTTAGTAAAAGGCTAGGCCCACTGCTAATAATTGGAAACTGCTTCCTTGCAGTCTTACTTTTTAGTAAAAGGCTAGGCCCACTGCTAATAATTGGAAACTGCTTCCTTGCAGTCTTACTTTTTAGTAAAAGGCTAGGCCCTCTGCTAATAACTGGCAACTGCTGCCTTGCAGTCTTACTTTTTAGTAAAAGGCTAGGCCCACTGCTAATAATTGGAAACTGCTTCCTTGCAGTCTTACTCTTTAGTAAAAGACTAGGACCACTACTAATAACTGCAAACTGCTGCCTTGGCAGTCTTACTTTTTTAGTAACAAAGCTAGGCCCACTGCTAATAATTGGAAACTGCTTTCCCTTGCAGTCTTTAACTTTTTAGTAAAAGGCAAGGCCCCACCTGCTAATAATGGAAACTGCTTTCCTTTGCAGTCTTACTTTTTAAGTAGAAAAGGCTAGGCCCTTCTGCTAATAACTGGCAACTGCTGCCTTGCAGTCTTACTTTTTAGTAAAAGGCTAGGCCCACTGCTAATAATTGGAAATGCTTCCTTGCATCTTACTTTTTAGTAAAAGGCCAGGACCACTACTATAACTGGCAATGCTGCCTTGCAGTCTTACTTTTTAGTAAAAGGCTAGGCCCACTGCTAATAATTGGCAACTGCTGCCTTGCAGTCTTACTTTTTAGTAAAAGGCTAGGCCCACTGCTAATAACTGGAAACTGCTTCCTTGCAGTCTTACCTTTTAGTAAAAGGCTAGGGCCCACTGCTAACTGGCAACTGCTGCCTTGCAGCTTACTTTTCAGTAAAAGGCTAGGACTGCAATAACTGGCAACTGCTGCCTTTGCAGTCTTACTTTTTATAAAGGCTAGCCCACTGCTAATAGAAACTGCTGCCTTGCATCGTCCTTTTAGTAAAAGGCTAGGCTCACTGCTAATATTTGGAACCTGCTGTCTTGCAGTCAATACTTTGTTAGTAAAAGGCTAGCCCACTGCTAATAATTGGAAACTGCTGGCGCTTGCATTCATTACTTTTCAGTAAAAGGGGACTTAGCCCACTGCTAATAAGTGGAACTGCTGCCTTGCATTCTTACTTTTAAGTAAAAGCTGGGGGGGGAGGCCCACTCTATATTGGAATACTGCTGCCATTACGTCTTACTTTTTTGGTAAAAGGCTCGGCCCGCTGCTAGTAATTGGACACTCTACCTGCATTCTTTTTTAAGTAAAGCTAGGCCCACTGCTAATAATTTGGAAACTGCTTTTCCTTGCAATTCTTACTTTTAGTAAAGGCTAGGCCCACTGCTAATAATTGGAAACTGCTTCCTTGCGTCTTACTTTTTAGTAAAAAGGCTAGGCCCACTGCTTATGAAATTGAAACTGCCTTCCTTGCAGTTCTTACTTTTTAGTAAGCTAGGACCACTACTATACTGGCAACTGCTGACTGGCATCTTACTTTTTAGTAAAAGCTAGGCCCACTGCTAATAATTGCAAACTGCTGCCTTGCCCGTCTTACTTTTAGTAAAGGCTAGGGCCCACTGCTAATAATTGGAACTGCTTCCTTGCAGTCTTACTTTTTAGTAAAATGCTAGGCCCATGCTAATAAGTTGGAAACTGCTTTCCGTGCAGTCTTTACTTTTAGTAAAAGGCTTAGGCCTCTCCTGCTAATAACTGGCAACTGCTGCCTTTGCAGTCTTACTTTTTAGTAAAAGGCTAGCCCACTTGCTAATAATTGGAAACTGCTTCCTTGCAGTCTTACTCTTTAGTAAAAGGCTAGGACCACTACTAATTAGACTGGCAAACGCTGCGATTGCAGTTACTTAGAAAGGCATGCCCATGCAATAATTGGAAACTGCTTCCGTGCAGTCTTACTTTTAGTTAAAAGTGCTAGGCACACTGCTAATAATTGGAACCTGCTGCCTTGCAGTCTATTTTTAGTAAAAGGCTAGGCCCTTGACTAATAACTAGGCAACTGCTGCCTTGCAGTCCTACTTTCTAGTAAAAGGCTAGGCCCACTCGCTAATAATTGGAAACGCTTCCTTGCAAGTCTTACTTTTAGTTAAAAGGCTAGGCCCAAACTGGCTAATAATTGGAAACTGCTTCCTTGCAAGTCTTAACTTTTTAAGTAAAAAGGCTAGGAACCATAACTAATAAATGCGCAACTGCTTCCTGGCAGTATTACTTTTAGTAAAAGGCTTAGGCACCCACTGCTTAATAATTGGAAAAACGCTTGCCTTGCCAGTCTTACTTTTTAGTAAAAGGGCTAGGACCCACTACTAACTAACTGGCAACTGCTTGCCTTGCAGGTTACTTTTTACTTTTTAAAATGCTAAAAGCCTTAGGCCCATGCTAATAATTGGAAACTGCTTAAAACTGCAGTCTTACTTTTTCAGTAAAAAGGCAGGTCCCTCTGCTAATAACTGGCAATGCGGCTGCAGTCTCCACTTTTGTGAGTAAAAGGCTAGGGCACAAGCTAATAATTGGAAACTGCTTCCTTGCATTCTTCCTTTTAGTAAAGGCCTAGGCCACTGCTAATAATTGGAAACTGCTTCATTGCAGTCTTACTTTTTAGTAAAAGGCTAGGCCCCTGCTATAATTGGAAGCTGCTGCCTTGCTTCTTACTTTTCAGTAAAAGGCTAGGCCCCTGCTAATAATTGGAACTGCTGCCCAATTGCATTCTTACTTTTCAGTAAAAGGCTAGGCCCCACTGCTAATGAATTGGAACTGCTGCCTTGCATTCTTACTTTTCGTAAAAGGCTGATGCCCACTGCTATATTGGAAACTGCTGCCTTGAGTCTTCCTTTTTTAGTAAGGCTAGGCCCCCTGCTATAATTTGAACTGCTGCCTTGTCATTCTTATTTTTAAGTAAATGCTAGGCCCCTGCTAATAATTGGAAACTGCTTCCTTGCTTCTTACTTTTAAGTAAAAGCTAGGCCCACTGCTTAATATTGAAACTGCTTCCTTGCCAGTCTTACTTTTTAGTAAAGGCTAGGCCCACTGCTAATAATTGAACTGCTGCCTTGGCATTCTACTTTTCATGTAAAAGGCTAGGCCCTACTGCTAATAATTGGAACTGCTGCCTTGCATTATTACTTTTTAGTAAAAGGCTAGGCCCACTGCTAATAATTGGAAGCTGCTGCCTTGCAGTCTTAATTTTTAGTAAAAGGCTAGGCCCACTGCTAATAACTGGAAACTGCTGCCTTGCAGTCTTACTTTTTAGTAAAAGGCTAGGCCCACTGCTAATAATTGGAAACTGCTGCCTTGCAGTCTTACTTTTTAGTAAAAGGCTAGGCCCACTGCTAATAACTGGAAACTGCTGCCTTGCAGTCTTACTTTTTAGTAAAGGGCTAGGCCAACTGCTAATAATTGGAAACTGCTGCCTTGCAGTCTTACTTTTTAGTAAAAGGCCAGGCCCTCTGCCTTAATTAAACTTTGGAAAACTGGCTGCCTTTGGAAGTATTACTTTTTTTTTTAAAAAAGTAAAAGGCTTAGGCCCCACTGCTAATAATGGAAACTGCTTCCTTGCAGTCTTATTTTTTAGTAAAAGGTAAAAGGCTAGGCCCACCCCTGCTAATACTGGCAACTTTGCTGCCTTGCAGTCTTACTTTTTAGTAAAGGCTAGGCCCCACTGCTAATAACTGGAAACTGCTGCCTTGCCAGTCCTTATTTTTTAGTAAAAGGCTAGCCCACCTGCTAATTTTAATTGGGAAAACTGCTGCCTTAGCGGAGGTCTTACTAAAGGAAAAGCTGAAAATGGCCCACTTTGCTAATAACTGGAAACTGCTGCCTTGCAGTCTTACTTTTTAGTAAAAGGCTAGGCCCACTGCTAATAACTTGAAACTGCTGCCTTGCAGTCTTACTTTTTAGTAAAAGGCTAGGCCCACTGCTAATAACTGGAAACTGCTGCCTTGCAGTCTTACTTTTTAGTAAAAGGCTAGGCCCACTGCTAATAACTGGAAACTGCTGCCTTGCAGTCTTACTTTTTAGTAAAAGGCTAGGCCCACTGCTAATAACTGGAAACTGCTGCCTTGCAGTCTTACTTTTTAGTAAAAGGCTAGGCCCACTGCTAATAACTTGAAACTGCTGCCTTGCAGTCTTATTTTTAGTTAAAAAGGCTAGGCCCACTTGTAATAATGGGAAACTGCTATTGCAGTCCCCCCCCCTTTTACTTTTTTTTTTTTTTTTTTTTTTTAGTAAAAAAAGGGCTAAAGACCACTGCAATGGAATAATTGGAAAACTGCTTCCTGCAGTCTTTACTTTTTAGTAAAAGGCCTAGGCCCCACTGCTTAATACTTTTTGGGAATGCTGCCTTGCAGTTTAATTTTTAGTAGGAATAAGGCCCACGGCTGACTAAAATAACTTGAAACTGCTGCCTTGCGTCTTACTTTTTAGTAAAAGGCTAGGCCACTGCTAATAACTGGAAACTGCTGCTTGCAGTCTTTACTTTTTAGTAAACGGCTAGGCCCACTGCTAATAACTGGTAAAACTGCTGCCTTGCAGTCTTACTAGGCCCAGGTAAACTAGGCCCACTCGCTAATAACTGGAAACTGCTGCTTGCAGTCTTACTTTTAGTAAAAAGGAGGCCCCATGCTAATAACTGGAACTGTGCTTGCAGTCCTTACTAGAAAGGCTAGGCCCATGCTAATAACCTTGGAACTGATCCTTCAGTCTTACTGTGGTTGATGAGAGCAAGAGCGTATGATCGCTAAAACCCCCTTGCCATGGAACAAACCAAGCGTGATGTTTTAGGGAAATGCAGCTAGGGCATCATCTGTAAGTGATATGTGTCAGAATCCTCCGACTGGTGTGATAAATTGGCGAGGGGTACCTCAGGATTCAGACTGCGGCTAAAGAAGTAGATTTGATGGAGAGAAGGAAGACATTTTTCTTGTGTGGGCAAGAGCCTAGGTGGAGGGGGAGTGGAGCTAGAGAGATAGGAAATGGGTATAAGCTCTATTACAGCAGGTCACGAGAGGGTAAAAATAGAGTTGGACTTATAGTAACAGCTGCAAAGAAAAAGTGGTAGAAGCAAAGAGAGTAAATGATAGGTTTTTAAAGATTCCAATAACAATAAGGGAAAAATGTGTAATTATATCAGCATACAATGTACCAAGAGCATTAGAACAGCGAAAGAGGAGGAGAAACTAATAATGGGTGCTAATATGAATGGCAGAGTAGTAAAGAGAAGAGATGGGTATGGGGAGGTGCACGGAGGCTATGAATTTGAAATCAAAATTGAAGATGGGGCATATATTTGGTATGCCTTAGAGTTTTAAATATAAGTACTTGATAACTAATGAAAGTGAAGGAGTTCAAAGCCAAATAGATTACATCATGGTTAAAGAAGCCGACAAAAACAATGTAACAAACTGCAAAGTGATTTTGGGAGAAGCGTGTGTTATACACAGGTTGGTGGTAATGGATTTGAAAATGAGTGATTGGAAATATAAGAAAAGAAAAAGGAGCTCTAGGATTAAGATATGGGACCTTAAAAGAGAAAATAGAAGCACTTTAGGTCGACTGTGAGAGAGACGGCTGAGTGGCAGGGGTGTGGGGAAGGGGCAGGGGGAGTGTGAATGTAGAATTTGGACAGGGTAACAGAGTGGAAAATATCTGGGCAGACATGAAAGTAATATGTATGGGGGAAGAGGAGGAAATGGTGGGAAGAACCAGTGGATATGGCGTGTCAAGAGCAGAAAAATGTTGGTAGAATGGAGAGGTGCATGAATCAATTGAAAGAAAATAAAAAAATAAAACATTTAAGTACTAGAAAGTAAGGCATGTACAGGATGCAGGGAATGGTGCAGAGAGAGGGAAGAGATGTGAGAAGGAGGATAAGTATGCCTATTGGAAGTGTGGCAGAGCAGTTAGATAAAAGACTAGGAACAAGAGAAGGAGAAAAGGATACCTAAAACTTTTCAAACTTGAGGGGAAGGCAGGGACAGGATGTGGTTAAATTGGGGGTTATCAAGGATAGAGATGGAAATATATTGTATAGGGATGAAGACATTAAGAAGAGATGGAGATAATATTTTGAACAACATTTAAATACTGAAAATGAGAGATGGGAGATAGGGATAGCACAGAGATTAGAAGGACCAATGATAGAGATACAGGATACAAAAGTGAATAGAGCATTAAGTAAAAGTAAAAGTGAAGAGAGCATTAAGTAATATGGTAAAGTGCCAGGTCCATCAGAGTTCCAGATTGAAATGATCAAATTACTAGGTTCAGAGGGGGAGAAATGGATGCTGGATTTATTAAAAGCTATAGGGGAAGGAGGGCCAAGGGACTGGTAGGAGAGTCTAATGTTATATATATAAAAGCATTAGGGAGTTGTCATGGATTATGGTAAGTACGGGGGAATTAAAGTAACAGAGCATGGATTGAAAGTGTTAGAGAGGATACTGGATGAAGATTAAGAGAGAATGTAAAGATCAGGAAACAGCAGTATGGATTCATGAGAGGAAGAGGGATGGTAGACACCATCTTTATAGTAAGAGTGCTACAGGAAAAGAGGCTAGAGGGCAACCAGGAGCTCTACTGGACATTTATAGAGAAAGCACCTGATAGAATCCACAGAGAAGTGATTTTTTGGTGTTTGATGTAGGGGAAAGTCCCAGATAAGTTGATTGGGCTGGTCGAGATGATATATCAAAGAACTAGCACAGACGTGGAGAAGGTGCATCAAGTAACTGACTTTTTAATTTGCATGAGCAATTCAAAACTAATAAATGACTAGCAAATGTGAGCAATCGCCACCATCTGCTAGTACCATACCATTCCCATACCCATACTCATACCCATATCTAAACCATACCCATAACAATACCCACAGCTAAATTAACCATACTAATAATGGTCAGCAAAAGTTTACAGGCAGCATGAGCCACGTTTACCTTCCTGTCATATATAAAAAACTGACTATCTCTTGTTGTAGGTGCAAGAGTAGCTGATGATGAGTTTTGAACCAATGCTGATGCTATTAGCGGTTCCGGACCATCGCCGGTAGTGCCTATTGTTCTAGAGTTACCTGCTGAATCCATTTTGAAACGAAAGCAGCAAAGCTTAATCAAAAATAATTTATTTTATACTAATGGGTAACTTAAAGTTGAACATTTGCAGATTTCATTTAAATATTATTCATGAAAGACGTCTTCAAAACTAGAGGATCCTTTGAAGCAGTCAGCAGCATCTGAAATATTCGTGGATAAGCGCCCATTGGATTATAATGTCTTCTTTAATTTTTAAAGACTCCAAAATTCTCCGAGGCTGTCTTCGCCTCCAAAACATCTTCCTATCGGATCAGCTTCCCTTTAGAGAAGAAATACAGAAGTCTTAGGAATCCTTTCTTGTATTATAACACACACACACACACACACACACACACATCCAAAGAAAGATACCCAAGGATTTTGATATAATAGATAACTAACGAGCCCCAAGTAATCACGATAGATCGTGAGGCATATAAAAGAGATGCACAACATAAAGGAAGCTTTCAGTTTGAGAGGATGATATAAAACTGAGTATTATTAAACTCCGGCTATGAAAACTGGTTTGTCAGTACGTTGACATCGAAACTAAGCTTTGACCTTACCTTCTCCATTCATCTTGAATTCATTGGCTCTGGAAAAATGAGGGAGTTTGGTTACACGTATCTGCCATTTATAATTTAAAGAGAAAAAATGAATGAATCATCATCAATGAATCTTCACCAATGAAATGAAGATCTTTCTCTTTTACACCATCTATCCTACCATGCCAAATCTTCCTTTCTTTCTCCTCCTCCCCCTAGACCTAGCGGCTAGCGGCTGCTAGAGACCACCGGTGACCTAAAAACTAAAAAGTGATCACCTGCGATTGTCTGCGCCTTAATTCAAGAAAATGCTTAGCACTCACATATATAGATATATTTCTGCGAGCATCGCACGGCAGCTTGTTGATAGCCGTGCAACAAGTCATTTGTAATTGTGCAATGGTTGTACGATTGTGTGAGATCGTCTACGATTATTGATGAATAAATTCCCGCGACCTGTTACGATATTACCACCGACTTGTCATGCGACCATGCACGATCACTTATATTTACTAATGATTATCAGTGAATAGTGTAAATAAATAAGGATCATTATATGATTGGCGTACAACGTTTTCGCAATCGCAGATAACCGAAAAAGAACAATGGTGTTGGGGTATAAGTAAGGATATATGAAATATCTTTATTCTGATGGAGGCATAGAAGGCAGCAGGTCTAGATTCTATTCACTGGATTTGTCCTAAAATTGTTAGTTTTCTTACATATCAGTTTGCTGCTGACCTTCGTTGGCTGTCTTAGGGTTGGAATCTTATTCTTTACCTTGTATCTATTCCGCCTTTCCTGAATTGGACCTTATGCTAATCTTGTAATGTCAGTTTGGATATTAAGCCCACTTGTACTATGTTTTTGCTCTGTATGATCAGTTGTGTCTAAGTAAAGGGTTGTTCATAACCGAAAGTTCTTGGCTTTTTCGCCTTCCAATTTCCTCCGTGGCAACACCTTTATTTATACATAGCATCACGTTTTATATACATCGTGATCAAGTCATTCATATTATATATATATATATATATATATATATATATATATATATATATATATATATATATGTGTGTGTGTGTGTGTGTTGTGTGTGTGTGTGTGTGTGTGTGTGTGCGTGTGTGTGTGAGTGTTTCCAATATTTGCTTTTAAGCTAAATAAAGGATGATTTTTCCTTAGTCCATATTATCTATCTATCTATCTATCTATCTATCTATCTATCTATCTATCTATCTATCTATCTATCTATGGACTAGAGAAAAATTATCCTTCATTTAGCTTAAAAACAAATACTGGAATCACGTAGATAACGGTGGTCTTATTTGGCAATAATTAGCAACGATGTAAAAAGAAAATCCAGATTAGTAGATTTTCTTTACGAAGAAAAAACTAATAGATCAGTGATTGTAGATGAACAGTGCCATCTAGAACTCGATGGAATTATTGTAAAACTAATGATGAAGGCACTGAAAGCAAAAAGCTTAGAAACAGTAATAATTCCGATTGGGCCAGTAGGCGGACAAATTCCAGAACAGAATTACACAAGATTCTAAGGTAAATTCATTATATGAAGAAATAAATATCTTAAAAGGTGTGGTAGTGAATTGTTAATCTCAGCTTTTTCCGGTTAGAGACAGAGGCGCTTAGTGATAAGCGCTTGGGCTCCTCGAAGAATGCTGAAATGAAAAACAGCCAGGAATGGTGACCATGAGTCGTTCAGTAACTGGCCCATTTTCAGGATTCCACCTAATCTATAAATTTTCAAAGGGGAAAATATTTGTTTTATTCCTTTTAAATGTAGGTCACTTTAATAATGTTTATTATTTTTTTCCATCTGTCGCTTTTTAACTTGGGCCTTGGCATCCATTGTTAATACGCAAACAAACACTCACCCAACTCATCTAGAAAACAACGCTTACATTTTGTTAGGCGAAGGTTTTTCTCACGAGGTGTTTGACTTGTGGCACTGTTCCAGAATTCCTGAACTATAAGTTGTCCAAGAGAAGTTCGACCCTCACTGAATTATACAAAGATATTGAGCGTCAACTTTTAGGAGAGGGATGTTTGGTAAAAGTGGCGTTGAAAAAGTTTAAGAAAATAGCAAAGACATGACTGAATTTAAAAGTGAAGAATCAATCATCGAATATCGATTACAATAATAATAATAATATATAATATAATAATAATAATAATAATAATAATAATAATAATAATAATAATAACATAATAATAATAATAATAATAATAATAATAGTAATAATAATAATAATAAAAATATTCATTTTTAGCTCAAGGCCATATAAATGGAATATACAAAGAATGGACAATAATATACAGGCTAGATACATAATATAACATGATAAAAAAAGAAAACCAAAGAAGATTAATCGGCAATATCCATATTTGCTGATGTAGTATAAAAGAAGGTAGTCAAAATAATGGTCATACCCGTACTAAGATTGAGAATAGTTAAAAATAGGATTTAATAACTATATTGATTATAATCATAGTAATAATGAAAAAAGGAAAATACCAGTAATGACAATAATCATAGCAATACAATAATAGTGACAGATTCTGCATATGACATTTAGCAAAAACAGAGATTAAGTCATTTAGGGAACAACCGCCTCATTTTCCCATCTTCCCGACAATTTAGATATTTTTGCCTAACTATTTAGGCTGCTTTTTATGAGCGAATTGCTGCTGTTTCGCAGTCGGGTGATCAGACTGGACATTGTTCGCCTTACAATGACTTTTAAATTGTCCAGGTGGTTTTCTGTGAACATCTGTGGCGGAGTATTTGCGAGGCGTCTCAAAATGTCATTGTGAACAAAAGTGATACGTCTCATAGTCTCCCTGGTGTAGTTCGTCCACAGGGAATATCCATAGATGCTGTAGCAATACGAGCGCGGACGGGCGCGGCTAAAGAAGCAAGTTCAAACAATAAGAATTGGAACACTGAACGTCGGCAGCATGAACGGTCGAAGCAGGGAAGTGGCAGATGTCATGGAGAGAAGGAGAGTGGACATTTTAAGTGTGCAGGAAACAAGGTGGAGAGGAAATTAAGCAAAGGACATTGGCAATGGCTATAAGTTGATATATAGCGGAGCTGATGAAACAGGAAGAAGTGGTGTAGGGATTCTCATCAGTAAAGAAATTAAAGAAAATATTGTGGGTGTTGAAAGGAAAAGTGAGAGAATAATGAAAGAAAGGTTGTGCTGTGGTGGTGATGATATCTTGAATGTAGTAAGTGCACCTGCACCACAGACCGGGTGCAGTGAAGAGGTGAAAAATAAGTTCTGGAGAGATATGGATGAAGTCATGACATCAACAGAAATAGAAGAAAGGTTAGTTTTGGGGGCGAGACTTGAATGGACACATCGGGTACAATCGGGAAAACATTAGTAGAATACATGGAGGACATGGCATGGGAGAAATGAATGAGGAAAGAGAGCTGATAACAGACTGTGCACTGGCATTTGACATGGCAATTAACAACACCTTTTTTCACAAATGATGACTATGTGACCTATAGTAGTGGGGGAAGACAAACGCAGATAGATTTTGTACTGTGCGGAAGGAACCATTTAACAGAAGTGAAGAATTGTAGTCATTAAAGGAGAGTGTGTTATCAGACAACACAGGCTAGTAGTGTCAGATCTCTTGTTAAGAAGAGTTGGAATGGGTAAAAAGGTAGTCCAACCGAAGATAAAGTGGTGGCAATTAGAAGAACAAGAAATCAGAGAGATTTATGAAAGCAGTTCTTAGGGGCTTCAGATTGGCAGAAGATGTGCACACCTGGTAGACAGGAAATAGTGCAATGATCCTTAAAATAGCAGAAGAATTATTGGGGAAGACATCTGGTGGAGGACGACCAAATGAGAAGGAGAGCTGGTTGTGGAACCCTAACGCCCAAGGTAAGATAAAGAAGAAAAGGGAAGCAGGAATTGTTTATGACAGGAATCAATATGGGGAAAATAGGATAGCTTGGAAAACTGCAAATAAAGAAGCTACAAAGGCAGTAGCACAGGCAAAAGCAATTGCAATGGACAAGCTCTATGAGAACTTAGAGACAGCTGAAGACCAAAAGAGAATACACAAGATGGCAAAAGCAGAGATAAATCATCTAAGGATCTAACACATATCAAACAGATCAAGGACCAAAATGGAAGAGTTTTATCCAGAGAGGAAAGCATAATAGCAAGATGGAAGGAGTACTTTGAAGAGTTACTGAATGAAGAAAACCCCAGAACAATAATAAGAGATGGAAACCCTCATGAAAGAATAGTCCAGGATATCAGCAGAGAAGAGGTTAAAAAGGCACTGGATAAAATGAAGAAGGAGAAAGCAGTGGGACCTGATGGAATACCAGCTGAAGTATGGAAGTGTTTAGGAGAGGAAGACAAAGACATCCTGTGGGATTTAATGACAGAGATATATTGCCAAGAAAGAATGCTAGACATGTGGCGAAATAGTCTAATGGTCCCAGTCTACAAAGGGAAGGGTGATGTGCAGGAGTGTGGAAATTACGGAAGAATTAAACTGATATTACATACTATGAAAATATATGAGAGGAATTATAGAAGGAACATTGAGAATGCAAACCTCAATTT
The DNA here is from genome assembly GCF_015104395.2 of Macrobrachium nipponense. Lineage (NCBI taxonomy): Eukaryota > Metazoa > Arthropoda > Malacostraca > Decapoda > Palaemonidae > Macrobrachium > Macrobrachium nipponense. Next base: position 2,293,972 of record NC_061097.1, read on the forward strand.
GTGAAGAACAATTTGGTTTCATACCAGGAAAGAGCACAGTTAATGTAATATTTGTACTAAGGCAGACGGTACAAAAATATAGAGAGAAACAGAAAGGACTACATCTGGTGTTTATTGACTTGGAAAAAGCATATGATAGGGTACCTAGGCAGGAAGTATGGAGGTGCTTGAGAAAGAAAAGTGTTTCTGAAAAGTATGTCAGAATAACGAAAGATATGTATGCAGAGGCCACTAAGCAAGTAAGAAGCACTGTTGGAACGACAGAGAAGTTTAACCCTTAAACGCCGAAGCGGTAAAATAAAAATTGTCTCCCATGTGCCGAAGGTGTTTCGGAGTGAGCGCGGAAGCGGACAAAATATTTTTTTCAAAAAATCACAGCGTGCTTAGTTTTAAAGATGAAGAGTTCATTTTTGGCTCCTTTTTTTTCATTGTTTGAAGTTCAGTATGCAACCATCAGAAATGAAAAAAAATATCATTATCATATATAAATAATGCGATATATGATAGCGAAAAACAAAATTTCATATATAATTATATTCAAATCGTGCTCTGCGCAAAACAGTTAAAGCTAACGAGATACTTTTTTGTTGTTGTAATGTAAACTATATTGCAATCATTTTGGTATATAACACATTGTAAAACGATAAAAGCAACACAGAGAAAATATTATCACAAAATAATGCATGAATTCGTAACGCGCGGATGTAAACAAATATTTTTTTCAGAAATTCACTATAAATCTAAATATTGTCCTAGAGACTTCCAATTTCTTTCAAAATTAAGACAAATGATTGAATATTACTATACTGCAAGAGTATTAGCTTACAATTGCAGTTTTCGACCATATACGACGAGTTAAAGTTGACCGAATGTCGAATTTTTTTATATATTTTTTTATATGCAATTATTTCGAAAATTAGAAAAGCTACAACCTTCAAATATTTTTCGCTTTATTCTACAAGAAATTGCGCACATTTTTATATATAAAACTCTATGAAATGCCTAATATGAAACGGAGCAAATATTCCGAGAATGGGACGTATGCATTTCGGAGATTTGTGGCGGAGAATCTGCGCTCGGAGGGAAGGAAAGTTTTTTTTTAAATTCACCATAAATCTAAATATTGTGCTAGAGACTTCGAATTTGTTTCAAGATGAAGATAAATGACTGAATATTACTAGACTGTAAGATTTTTAGCTTACAATTGCGTTTTTCGACCATTTTGGTAGAGTCAAAGTTGACAGAACATGGTTTTTTTCTATTTATTGTGATTTATATGCAAATATTTCAAAAATGAGAAAAAGCTACAACCTTCAATTATTTTTAGTTGTATTCTACATGCAATTAGGCACATTTTCATACTAAAACTTTATGTAATGACTAATTTAAAATGGTGCAAACATTACCACAATCGCACGTATGATTTTTTCGGATGAGTTACCGCTCAGACGTAAAGAAAATGTTATTTTTTTCATAAATTCACCATAAATCGAAATAATGTGCTAGAGACTTCCAATTTGTTGCAAAATGAAGGTAAATGATTGAATACTAGTAGAATATAAGCGTTTTAGCTTACAATTGCGTTTTTCGACCATTTCGGTAGAGTCAAAATTGAACGCAGGTTGAAAATTTGTCACTTATCATTTTTTATATGAAAATATTTCAAAATTGATAAAAGCTACAATCATGGGTTTTTTTTAGTTGTATTGTGCATGAAATTGCGCACATTTCCATATATAAAACTTTATGTAACGGCTAATTTTAAAATGGTGCAAACATTACCACAATCGCATATATGATTTTTTTTGGAAGAGCTACCGCGCGGATGTAAGGAAAAGGTTTTTTCATAAGTTCACCATAAATCGAAATATTGTGCTAGAGGCTTCCAATTAGTTGCAAAATTAAGGTAAATGATTGAATATTACTAAAATATAGGAGTTTTAGCTTACAATTGCGTTTTTCGACCATTTCGGTAGAGTCAAAGTTGACCAATGGTTGAAATTTTGGCACATCATTATTTATATGGAAATATCTCAAAACTGATAAAAGCTACAATCATGAGTACTTTTTTTTATTGTATTCTACATAAAAATGCGTACATCTTCATATATAATACTCCATGTAACGGCTAATTTAAAATGGTACAAAAATGATGTCAAAGTGACGAAATATTTTCTGAGATGTGTCACAGATACTTTTTAGTGCGGCAAGAAAGATATTCGCGCTTGTGCGCCTGCGTAACGATTGTAAACAAAACAACACCTTGATCCGTGAACTCCCAGCATCCCCCAAGGCGCGTGATTCAAGAGTTTTCGGCTGGTATGCTTAAAAGTATTTTTCCGCAAATTTAAAAAAAAAAACTTGCTGTATGTCGACGTAAAATACGGCACCCGAGAGACAAAAAATGTCGACGTAAAATATGTCTAGTCGGCGTTTAAGGGTTAAGGTGAAATATGGTCTCCACCAAGGGTCAGCCCTTAGTCCCTATATGTTTGATACTGCGATGGATGTTATAACATCGGAAGTTAGAGAAGAGGTGCCTTGGTGTGCAATGTTTGCTGATGACATTGTGCTGACTGATATAACAAGAGAAGGTGTCTAACTTAAACTATGAAGACGGAGAGAAAAACTTGAGAGTAGAGGCTTAAAAATTAGCAGAACAAAGACAGAATATATGTGGAGAGGTGGAGAGGAATGGCAGGGAACAGTGAAATTGGGCCAAGAAGACATAAAAAGGGTAGCTCCTTCAAATATCTTGGTTCTGTTGTGAGTGAGAATGGAAACCTGGATGCAGAAGTCAGTAATAGAATTCAGTGTGCATGAATGAATTGGAGAAAGTCATCAGGGAGGATCAGTGCAAAAGTTAACAGAAAGTTTTATACAAGTGTAGTTAGACCAACCATGCTCTATGGAGCAGAGACTTGGCCAATAAAGAAAGAACAAGAAAGAAGAATGGAAGTGACTGAGATGAGAATGCTGAGGTGGATGTGTGGTGTCAAAAAAAGAGATAGGATCAGGAATGAATTGATCAGGGGGACAGCCAGAGTAATAGAGGTTTAAAAAAAAGCTCAGGAAAGAAGACTCAAATGGTTTGGTCATGTCATGAGGAGAGAAGTTGAACACGTATATAAGAGGGTTATGAACATGGAGGTGGAGGGCAAAAGAGGAAGGGGAAGGCCAAACTTCAGGTGGATAGATAAATTATTGAATGACATGTAAGAAAAGGGTCTAAGAAAACAAGATGTACAGGACAGAGGAAGATGGAGAAGGCTGACAAAAACCTGCAACACCATATAAAAATGGGAAAAGCTGATGGTAAAGAAAGAAAGAAAAAAAGCTTTAGCAATATGAGCGGAAGAGCAGCATTTTTAAGTCTCCTTGCAATCATGTTGCCAGTTTTACATAGTTTACGACGCCTCTGTTCTATGTCTGCCGTATCTTTTAGGTCGTCGGTGATAATGTGACCCAAATACGAAAATTTGTGACCAAATTTCAGCCGATGATTTCCGAGGAAAATTTGTGGTTCTGCAATTTGCTTAAGTGATCTCAGGAGCAGCGACATGCGCTGGGTCTTGGTTTAATTGTATAGGATATCAAATTCCTCTGCCTATTGGCGGCAATGTCGATGAATCATTGGAGACCTTTCACTGATGGGGAAATCAGAATCATATCGTCGTCTTAATAGAGGTTGTTTATAGTTGTTTTCATTGACAGTGAATCCAATTGGAAGTGAGAATGCCACATTGCCGAAACCCGTTTATGGAGCTGAAGGTGTGTGACAATATGATACCCTATTTGACACAGAATTGCTGTGTGGAGAACCAGCAATATAAAATGCCAACTAGATATAGGGGTGTGCCTCTTTTATGCAGCTTCAGGAAGAGCTTCAGGTAGTTTACTCTGTCAAATGCTTTCCTCACGTCCACAAAACATAGGAAAACAGGAGAGGCTGATGATATGTAATAGGCCAGCAATTCTTTCAGTATGTAGATACAGGTGTCAGTTGAGTGGTTTGGTTTAAATCCGAACTGGATGTCAGTGGTGTATAGAAAGGGGAGAAGTCTCACTAGAAGAACTGACTCAAGTATCTTTGACGCAATCATTGTGATTGCAATCGGTCGGTAATTGCCTGGGTCAGCTGCATAATTTAGCTTGTTTTTGATTAATGTTATCAAGTGAACTAAGAGTAGGGAGTCTGGAGGAAATTGGTGAATTATGCACATATTGTAAAGGGCAGCTAGCAAAATGTAGATTATCGGATGGCAGAATTTGAAGGCTTCTGAGGGAAGACCATCGCAGCCGGGCAATTTATTATTAGGAAGGCTGTTTATGGCATCGTTGATATTACCTGGTGTAATACGATCTGCAAAATGAAATTGAATGTTATGAGTAAGGAGGTTATCTACATCCCTTCAGAAGTCTTAATTGTTTATGCAATTCTTTAACCAAGTCATTCCATAACAGTATATTATGAGAAATACCTTGAATGAAATCTAAAGTTAGTCCTGCCCAAAGCAAGCATAGCGGAAGTCATGTTCGAATTGAATTTATTCAGATCCCTCCTGTGGTGGGCATTTCTACAATTTGTGTTACTACAAAGTAAGGCATCTGCTGGTTGAACTATTGACCACAACCTGGTTTCCGTGGTTGCCCTAAAGTATCTGGTTGTCTATTGGTTTTTAAAATCTCAGTTTAGAGCTGGTGGGCTGTCAGTAGGGCTTCATGGTAGGGATGGGTTACTGAATGACACCTGTAATGGGATGTGATCGTAGTCCATTGCAAGATCGTAGCAAATATTGCAGGTCATGATAGAATCATGAAGTTATGGAGATGTGATGCAATGGTCCAGTCAGGAGGCTGTAACTGTGTCAGCTCTATTTTATACATATAAATAGGAGGAGGAGGGAGAAGCATTACTTCGCTAATATGCAGAGCATGATTTTGACAGAAGTAAGTTCATTATAAAATTGTTTTGCAGGATGAGAATGAAATCCTCGATTATACAAATATGATCATCAGGAGAATCATGAATAATACTGTGTAACTTGCCTAGGATCATGCTATAATGATCAAAATTATAGTTATTTTCCCAGGGCATATAAACATTAATTATTAGGATTTTAGAGTCCCCTATTGTCACCTGAAGCCTAAGCAATCTGTCATTCTTGTAGGTCTTCACATTTACCATGTTGTCTAACGATTTGTGTCACAGGAAAGAGAGACCCCTTTTTGGGCGACCGGTTATGATTTGATCTGTAACTTACATCGATGAAGTCGAGATGATTCTGAAGTCTTCATGTAATGAATCACAGATGACAAGGTCATGTGGCCAGAGGAGCTTTTCTTGCAATGCAATGATGCATTTGAAGTTTTTGCATAACATGTTTAGGAGAGGAATGTTCCTCTTCAGACCAGAATTATCCCAAGAGATTATGTTTAATGTATCCATGACTACTTGCAAAGATGGTAGATGAATGTCGACTTCCAGGGGGAGTGGGCAGTCACTCACTGTGGGCAGTTGGCTGGCACTTGCAATGGAAGTGACCCTGGTTGGGGTGTCAGTAAGTTCCCCTTGTGGAAGTTGGTCCCAGATTAGGTTATATCTTGAAACTAATATATTAGGACCGAAATTCTCGCCTTTAAGAATTGAAATAGGCAGGTAATCCTATAAGCCACTTTATTTTTACTTATGCATGAGAGTTCATGAGAGATGAGTGGGTCAGACCCCGTGAGAAACTTGACTCTCTCTACTAGGGCGTCTAACGTCACCAATGAGCGCAGATTGTGAATTACTATGTGACATCTCTTCTCAGGTTTCAGGTGAGGTGAAACACGAAATTTGGGCTCCAGTCCAGCAGCCAAACGAGAGGTTCTTCTCTTCTTTCTGCTTGTTTGTATCTGCCAGCCGCCAGACTCCTCATGATCACTTTCATCTACATCCACGATGAGGGTTTGGGGGGGAGAGATAGGGTTGGGAGAATCACTAGGGCTGATGATCATCACCGGAGATCTATCTTCCACCGGAGGCACTGGGTAGGGAGAAGAAGTTGGGACCCCAACGGTCCCCTCAGAACAGTCTATAGGTGATGGGGGCCCTCCTGTGTTGCTGGGAAGCGAGGAATAACTGTATGCAGCATTCAAAGGGGTCTGGTGGCTATCTGTGCGATTGTCTAGCAATTACTCCACTCCTTTGATTGCATCCCAGATCCGTACGAAATTATTTGTTTCCACAGTTTTAAGACTGCATAGGGATTCATGTAGTCCTTTGATCACGTCCCAGACTCTTGAAAATTTGTCATTTGTCTCCTCGATTTTATCTGAGTTATTTTCCAATCATTTCTAAGAGGGATTTTGCTTTATGGAAGGTATTTTCTGCCGTGTGGTACACTGCAGGTAGGTCAGCAGGCCTCTTTGGAGGCAGATTGTAAGGGTCATCGGCGAAGATTTCTACCGCGCAGGTCCTTAGTCACAAAGGAAGGGCCAAGCACTAACACATACACTGCATTCTTTTACCCATTTCCACGACCAATAGGTTTCGAGTGGCTGTGATTTGAAAGATTTCTAAGGCACTGACTGGAGCAGAAAGAATACTAGTATATCTGGAATTGCACACCACTCTCCGGCTTACACGCCGGGTATTACGTGCAGACACTATTGGCAAATTGCTTACTATAAGATGTATAATCACCAATGGCGGAAAAACCTTTTTTGTAAAGAAACACGAGAGAGACCTCCAACACGTCCGCCCCAACTGATTCGAAATTCTGTGCATAAGCTAAACATAAATATAATAACTAAACATAATAGAAAAATTAACGATTTAGGTACACACTGTTACTAAGAACTGGTTGATCTAATATTTGCTTATCTGTGTGACGAAATATTCTTTCATCTCAAAATAATTTGTTTCTTTCTCTAGGACTGTATCTTTTATTAATTTACTTCTTCTTTATCTTAAAGAAAGTATATATGACTATTTATGGAATAATTACTCATACTTACATTGTTTGCTATCAAACTGTTAGTAAAACCAAGGATCTTCGTCTGTTCTAGATTTTTGTGTGTAAAAATCTTCATTAAAAAAATTAACTATTAAAAAAAAATAGAAAATCAAGTATTACGAACTTGGCTGATTAAAGAAAGTGGTACATTATTATTTTTGTATATAAGAGGGGGTACAAGGATTATGAAATTGTGTATAATAGTAATTACAAAAAAAGGAATACAACATGACTCCCTTTCTTAAACAATGAAAGATTTTGGTGTTATTCAACTTTCCAGGCTGACTGGCAAACTCTGGTCTTGCTGCTTGCAACCCTTACATCGAAAATCAATATACTCTGATGACCTGTAACGCTTTCATGAATAATCTTCGAAAAGGAAATGTTTCCAAGCGCTGCTTTTCATCTGGTTTCGATGTAACTTCCCTTTTCCAAACATTTCATGCATTTCATTGGCAGGAATCATACATTATGCAGTAGTTTCTCTTATCAAAATTACAAATAATTTAATATCCAATGTCGGATTTCAAAAATATCCAGCTACTATTATTATTATCGCTATTATTATTACTAATTATTATTATTCAAAGAAAACTCGTAATCACACGAGTCAATAAAATGGAAAAGTAAATCCACAATAGTATGTCTGTTTGATTTTGTTATTTAAAATACAAAGCAGAAAGCTTTCGATGACCTGCACAGTCCTCCTTGTCAATCTGACTTTAATTACACAATGTGACTATATAAAAACTTTGTTTTTTGACTCGTTTAGAAATAGGTTGTTTGAAGATGGGTAGTTGGCTCTTCATGTTACCCCCTCATTCTCCAACGGCAAACCACCTAATCGCCTAGATCTTCGAAGTGGCGGCTCACTTGGTCTGTGGTCCATAGCAGCTTGGGCGCCTACAACAACGGGCACTAGGTGTGTCCCCGTTACTTGAACGAAAGAAGATGAGGCAGCAGCAGTATCAGAGGAGGCTAGATTATTGGTGTTATTATAATGCAAGCTTTCATTATTATAATCTCTTATAAAATGACAGCAATTTATTATTATTATTACTATTATTATTATTATTTTTTTTTTTTTTTTTTTTTTTTGTTTTTGTTTTTTTTTTTTTTTTTTGGGCTCTATCACAGTCCTCCAATTCGACTGGGTGGTATTTATAGTGTGGCGTATCGGGTTGCATCCTGCCTCCTTAGGAGTCCATCACTTTTCTTACTATGTGTGCCGTTTCTAGGATCACACTCTTCTGCATGAGTCCTGGAGCTTTTTCAGCGTCTAGTTTTTCTAGATTCCTTTTCAGGGATCTTGGGATCGTGCCTAGTGCTCCTATGATTATAGGTACGATTTCCACTGGCATATCCCATATCCTTCTTATTTCTACTTTAAGATCTTGATACTTATCCATTTTTTCCCTTTCTTTCTCTTCAACTCTGGTGTCCCATGGTATTGCGACATCAATGAGTGATACTTTATTCTTGATTTTGTCAATCAACGTCACGTCTGGTCTGTTTGCACGTATCTCCCTATCTGTTCTGATACCATAGTCCCAGAGGATCTTTGCCTGATCGTTTTCTATCACTCCCTCAGGTTGGTGCTCGTACCACTTATTACTGCAAGGTAGCTGTTGTTTCTTGCACAGGCTCCGGTGGAGGGCTTTTGCCACTGAATCATGCCTCTTTTTGTACTGGTTCTGTGCAAGTGCCGGGCATTCGCTTGCTATGTGGTTAATGGTTTCATTTTTCGTATTGCACTTCCTACATATGGGAGAGATGTTATTTCCGTCTATCGTTCTTTGAACATATCTGGTTCTTAGGGCCTGATCTTGTGCTGCTGTTATCATTCCTTCAGTTTCCTTCTTTAGCTGTCCCCTCTGTGGCCATTGCCATGTGTCATCGCTGGCTAGTTCTTTAGTCTGTCTCATGTATTGTCCTGCATTGGTTTGTTGTGCCAGTCCTCTGTTCTGTTTGTCATTCTCCTGTCTGTATATTTCTGGGTCTTCGTCTACTTTTATTAGTCCTTCTTCCCATGCACTCTTTAGCCACTCGTCTTCACTGGTTTTCAGATATTGCCTCAGTGCTCTGTTCTCGATGTTGACGCAGTCCTCTATACTTAGTAGTCCTCTCCCTCCTTCCTTTCGTGTTATGTATAGTCTGTCCGTATTTGCTCTTGGGTGTAGTGCTTTGTGTATTGTCATATGTTTCCTGGTTTTCTGATCTATGCTGCGGAGTTCTGCCTTCGTCCATTCCACTATTCCTGCGCTGTATCTGATTACTGGCACTACCCATGTGTTTATGGCTTTTATCATATTTCCGGCGTTGAGTTTTGACTTGAGTATCGCCTTGAGTCTCTGCATATATTCTTTCCTGATCGTGTCCTTCATCTCTTGGTGTTTTATATCCCCTCTGCATATTTTCTTTCCTGATCGTGTCCTTCATCTCTTGGTGTTTTATATCCCCTCCTTCCATTATTCCCAGGTATTTGTAGCCTGTCTCATCTATGTGTTTGATGTTGCTCCCATCTGGTAGCTTTATCCCTTCAGTTCTCGTTACTTTGCTTTTTTGTATGTTATTATTAATTATTATTATTATTATTATTATTATTATTATTATTATTATTATTATTATTATTATTATTATTATTATTATTGTAAACTGATACTTTCGGCTCTTCTTTACAGGTGGAGATTTCGAGACTGGCTAACGTCATGTAAATGACTCGTGCGATCGTTTCCAGCAATAAATTAGTTTTATGATTCTGTAATTACGTTCCAAAGGCTCCCGAAAGACCGTGTATACATAATATTATCTCCCCAGGGATTGCCTGAAGGCTGAGGATACCAAACTCTCTTGTGAGCATTTTATCACAGACACATAGTTCCACGTTGGCAGACTACATTTCGCGCTCGGCTACCAACCCGGTGGTCCGAAGTTCGATTCTCGGCTCTGCCAACGCGGAACCAGAGGAATTTCTTTCTGGTGATAGAAATTCATTCCTTGATACAATGTGATTCGGATCTCACAATAAGCTGTAGGTTCCCGTTGCTAGGTAATTAATTGGTTCCTAGTCACATAAAAATATCTAATCCTGGGCCAGCCCTAGGAGAGTTGTTAATCAACTCAGTGGTCTGGTAAAACTAAGATATACCTAATCACAGTCACAATAATGCTGGCCGCTTAATTTCGACTAATGGCTGCCTTTGTTTCAGTTAAATATGCTAGATACTCATAAGTAATTACATGTTTAAGAAAAGTGTAGTTAAAATGAATTTAAAAGAATGAAATTAGAGAGAGAGAGAGAGAGAGAGAGAGAGAGAGAGAGAGAGAGAGAGGGAGGTGGGGTGGGAGCAGGGAAGGGAAAATATTTTCTGATATTTATTCAAAGTTAAGTTGAGGCAATTAAGGAAACTGGATACCATATGACACGAGATCGAGGAGGAGACAGGTCAGTATTCCAAAAAAGATTAAACTTCCTTTAAGACGGGAGCTTCTGCAAAGTAAGCCTAAATTTGGCGTTGCAATTAGAATTCTTATATAAGAAAATATACGTTGAATGAGAAAAGGAAAAAAATCAAACAAGATATCAAATCAATAAACACACACACTAACACACACACACACACATTTATAAGAAATAAAACCAAAGCAGAACAACTGACAGAAACCGTGACATATAAATTAAAATCAAGATGTAAAATAGCAAAAATTATAGGAGTTGCTAAAACAGAATGTCACATAAAAGAATACAACGAATAATTATGAGTAGAACGGGGACGGGTTGAGAGGGGGAAGGGCCGGGGGTGTTTGTGAATTAAAAGCTGAATTATGTTGCTCCTGAGAGCCTCTGTTATGAGACCCCATTGCTTTGTCATTTCTATCTGTCTGTTTGTCCCTCGAAGCAGGCACGTTGAGATATTATGGCAGTATTCCTTAAAATCCACTAGGCACCTAAGTATTTGAGTGGTGCGTTAAGTACTTAGCTGCTAGTCAAGTGTAGTGGTGCGCTCCTGGATGGAGAGAGTAAAAGAGAGAGAGAAAGATAGTGGGATAATTTAGTACACTGCCAAAACGTACCAAAACAATCAACGAGGTAATCTTAATATCATGGATTAGATATTTGCTCTCTCTCTCTCTCTCTCTCTCTCTCTCTCTCTCTCTCTCTCTCTCTCTGCAATTCCATTCTAAACGATTTCAGAGTAAAGGCAAGCAATTACTGACCCATTTGCAAATGTGACTTACAGAAGCTTGTTCTCATGTTACAAATTAAGTTATGTTCACAGAACGTAATCACCTGAATTATTTACAGAAGAAAGGTCGAAGGCAGGGGACGTTTCTGAATTGTGAGATCGAATGAGAAATTTGATTTCAGGTACAATTCTAATACAAGAAAAACCAGAAGGGATGAAAGCAACTGTAGAAAGAACACATTATAATATATATATATATATATATATATATATATATATATATATATATATATATATATATATATATATATCGAGCTACAAATGTCCTTTAATATCTAGTTCGCTCTACCTCGGAATCAATATACTTTCATATATATATATATATATATATATATATATATATATATATATATATATATATATATTTATATATATATATATATATATATATATATATATATATATATATATATGAAAGTATACATTAAAATAGATATTACCATGACTACTATCCATTTTGGGTCCTCTTTCTCTTGTTCTTTTCTGCAGCCAAACGAAAAGTTTTGGGGGAGTAACATATATTTCGAAATGGAGGGAACAAGAACCATATAATTCAGTTTATATCCTGCAAACGTGTTTCCTTACTTTCCTTCGTTTGATCATTTTCGACAACCCCTAGA